>NW_017098653.1:0-4047 GCF_001412225.1 Nicrophorus vespilloides | reverse complement strand
AAAATACTTTGGTTTTCATTTAATTTCTAAAGTTTAAACTTGTTATAATTCAACTTGATATGCATGAAAACAAATGCGAACGGTAAATAACGTTTGTTTGCGTTCAATCCTTGATTTTTTTTTTTACTGTTTCAATCCTGCAAAGCCATGAAATGTGCATTCGCCTCTAATATCGATACCTGGCTTCCTTCCGCTGCAAAACTTTTCCAAATGAAAATCCCAATTGGTTTTAATAGTTCGCATTTATTTACGAAGTTCTCGCATAAAGTGAACGTACACACGCTCACCTATGTGCGCAAACATAGGAAATCTGCAAACTTCCAAGCAAACAGAATCCATCAAAGGATTTGCAGCTTTCCGTCTACGAATTACACATACAGAAAGCGAATTACAGTCAAACGAATATTGTATCGTTTAATTGAATTTGGAAGTGAATTATTTGTAACTATTAGACAATTTAGTATTAATTGGCTTATTAATTTTTGGTAATTGAACCAAATTCTATAAATTAAATATATAATTCATAAAATCACAGAAACAAAATAAATTTTAGTCAATATTTTACATAAGTTTTAGATTTTAAGAAAGTTTTACAGATAAATTTATTCGTTACTAAATAGTAACGAAGTAAATTGTTGAATCAAATTATAGTTAAATATTCAATCAATTTCATAATTATTTTAATAAATTTAATCGAAAAAATCTTTGATATGAATTGAAAAGTTTGTTTTGTAAAAACAAGATTTGTGTTGAAATAATTACAATTTTTGTTTAGTTGGAATTATCGATTTTTTTTATGTGTAAATTGTATTTTTTATATGCATAATCTACTATGTTGTTACATAAATTAAAGTAGTGGTGATAATGGTTTGCAGCTGTAATCGAAACCGATAAATGTTGATGGTATAAAAAGAAGGGACGGTTCGAAGGGAATAGCAATTTGTGCTTCGTTCTACAGGAAATATAGAATGTGTAAAGTTAAGCTTAAGTGGTTATTGTACGTACGATGATGGCCCGTCCGAAACCATGTCGCCCTGGGATTTTATGCCACCGTAAAACGTTGATTTCGAACTGGATGCAGTAGTATTCCCATTCTCATCCACATCCATTACATTCCATGCACATCAGTTTTATTACCGCACCAATTTGCATTCTCGTCCACACATCAAATAACCGGCGCATCGTACAAGAAAAAAACAACTTTCATCCGGATTTGCCCGAGAAACCAATGTAGTAAACCATAAAGATTTCCAGTAGGAAGGAAGCGCCCGTTTCGCAAGCGAAAATATAATGTAAATTGTATATTTTTTTTTTAGAAAAAGACGCCGGGTCCGACTTTTACAGCATTTCCAAACGCGAATTGCATCGTGAATATAGAATGAAAAAGTCGTGGATTAAGAAACATAATTCAGTATACAATTTTCATGAATGTCACTTTTACTACGTCTACAACTTTGATATACAATTTTACTAGTTTAATCATTGTAAAACTTAAAGAAAAAGTATTTATTTTTACTGAAATAATTTTTATCATTTTTATTAACAACAAATTTAACAACTTTTTAAAAGTTCATTTTAAACATAATTTAATTTATTTTGTGTGAGTTATTTCAAGATTTAATCGTTCTTTGCAAAAGTTTCTTATATTTGTTACTGATTTGCATAAATTTAAGTAACTTTTAATTTTCACTTTACTGCATTTTAGGAAATGAACTTGATCCAATCCGTTTTTAAATCTATATTTTAATTTCTTCTCACCTCATTTTGCTTGTACGTATTTTTTCTATTTTCAACCCGTCTTTAAAATGTAAATCTGTGTCTAATTGTATATTCAACAAAAAAAAAGTCAAATTTTGATCTTATATTACTCAAAAAAAGGCACGTTTTTAAAGATTGGTCATCCATCTTTAAAATCAGTCAAAAATGTACTTTGTATCATTTAAGGTGGCCTAGGAATTTAATGTTTTTGATCGTCTATTCTGGAGTGTTCCGAAGGGTTATAAAGCTAAAAGAAGGGCGCATTAGAAAACTTGGACTTTTGTCTTTAAAATGAGTTCAAAAGGTACTTTGTGTCTTTTTGTGCGGCCGAGGAATGCACTTTTCCAAATCCGTCTTTAAATTTACAATTTAATTTCCTCTCACCTCCATTTTTTCTTGTACCTTTTCATTATTTTATTTTCAACGTTTCGTTTCGCATCGATACGTTTCCACTCCGTTTTAAACCCTAATCAAATTATCGATCGTATTCTTCTCCTCTCTTTCACACAAAATATTCCGATGTATCAATTGATGGGTCTTCGAGGAGAAAGTCTGCAACCGGAATAATAATAGGATTTTCTTCCTACACGTCTCCTTTTTTTTTGTATTCCTCCAAGGTAAAACCGAAGCGTGTAAAGCGTGCGAAATGTGATTGATTTTTTCTTCTCACTCCATCCCTACGCGCCGATAAAATTTTCGAGGTTCGTCACTTGCGTCCTTAATGGTCCCTAATCGACGTTTTCGGATAATCCAAATCCGCAAAGTTTCACAATGGATATTTTTTTTTTAGTTTATTCGTGCTTGGATTATGGTTTACAACAGTAGAATGAATTAGTTTGATTTATCAATTAGTGTTGGTTGTGGATTGGTTTGTTTCTTTCCTTTATGTGGAGACTCACGCTCCGTGAATCCAATTATTATTGCAGCATAAGCAATTTATATATATATATAATATGTTGTATATCTCGTGCGGATTAATTAACCGTGCACGATAATCATCCGATATTGGTGATACGTGCTCCAATATAATCGATGATTATCCAAACACTGTTATTACGTAGATTCTATCACGATGCAATTAGTTTTACGCATACTAAATTTTAATTAAAAATTTATTCAACTTCAACATTTAATTTTATTACCTTAGATTGAAAATTCTTCCCTTTAAAAAAAAGAAATATTGTAAATTATTGTTTTAAGTAATTGCTCATTGAAAACTATAAGAATTGTTGCCTGTTGATTCTCTTGAAATTGAATGAAATTTTTATTTAAACGTATAGAACAGAAAATATAAATAAAATTAAAAACGTTTATGAAAATCATAATAAAATTTGTTGCAAATTACATAAAATAAACTTGAATTTAGAAAAATTCAGGTTTCCAAAGGTTAATTGCAATTTTATACAACGGAAATGAAAAAATCAATTTTATATTTAATATGGAAATAATGAAACAAATTTTAATATTACAGTAAAAATCTAAAAATTATGAAGAATTGGAATGTTGTTTTTAATATGAGATAAAATTTAATTCACATAAAAGTGATGAAAAAAGAAGCAAATGCAGGAAAGTACGAACAATTAATATAAAATCACCTTATTCGGTTACAAAAACGCGTCGCGATGAATCATCTGCAGGTGTGCACGTTTCAAAAATCCTTAAATGGACACGAAAATAGTGCGTATTGCACACCTGCACAATAGATAACAAAGTAATTAAACTTACGAACTATTACACGAAAACGCCCGAACTATTACACGACGAATCAGCTTACGCATTTTAATGCAGGTGTGCCAATCGGTAGCGTTATAATAATCCTTATATGGTTATGAAAACGTGCGACACCGGCGAAACAATGAATCACAGCTGCAACTGCTAAAAAATCCATATAATATTTTAATATAGTTTTTTCTTATTTTTACAAAGTTTATACTATTTATTTTTTTGTAATTTTGTCATTGATTTATTGATTTTTGAAATTGCAAAATAATCGTTCCAACAATGCAAATAAAAACTATTCAATAATTTCATAGTAGATAAGAATTTAATAAAAATTAGCTAATACTGCATAATAGATAAGAAGGAGATTTAACAATTGTTTGTAATTGGGTGGATACGCCGGGTTCTTCGCTTACTTTTGATTATGTAAATCAGTGGTTCCCCAAACATTCAGCTTTCATATGCATCTTTTGGATTCATTCTATCTATTATGGTTTTCGAGTAAATCAATGAAATGTGAAAACACTGCTTTTACGATCATTTTTTAAACTTTGAACACGAATTACAGCA
>NW_017098652.1:0-5169 GCF_001412225.1 Nicrophorus vespilloides | reverse complement strand
ATGTGTCCCGGAATAACCTGTATATTTTTTTTTTTCTCGGGACAGAATAAAACAAGTCACAAAACAAAAATTAAAAAATTCTATATGTACTACATAATAGAAAATAATATAAATTCTGTAAAAAAAACATTGTATTTTTGATACTAATATATTCTGGAAGAATTTGTCCTTGATTTTCTTTTTGTTTTTGCGAGCTTCTAATTGATTTCCCCAGCGCTAAATATTCATGTATGAATTCCCGGCACGATTATTGTCCCGATTAAACAAAGTATTGACCGGAAAAAGTGGAGCATTTCTCTTTTTATTTCCTCGGTTTTGTTTCGGCTCTTTAGGATTTATCCTAAATAAACGGTTGTCTCAATGAAGCGGACTGTATTTGTTAAAGATAATTATACACAGTATAGAAACAGCAATATCTCGCATAGTTCGGGTTAATCAAAGAGCACAAAAAGAAACTTCACTGTATAAAGGAAAAAAAAAAAACATCATTTACCATATATAAAAAAAAAATAGTTTTGTGTACTAATTTTTTAAAATTTATTTTGAAATTTTCAAACCGGACTGTAGTGAATCCGGACTAATCGACACTAAATTTGTATCAGTTTAAATCATTAACTACTCAAAGAATATTCAAAGTATAATATTAGCTACTTAAGTTTACTAATTTGAAATTAGTCGACCGGAAACGGAAGGAAAACAGTATTGTTGTTGTATTTTCATGGCCAAAATTAAAACTCATTTAATTAATGTTCATTAAATCAATTATTACTTTTAATTACTAATTGAGCTTTACACAAAAAAGGAGGTTGCATTAATTTCAATTAGCGATTCAATGATTTATATAATAATTTATATATAGGAAATTTCACTTTTTTAAATCAATCTTGAAGTATTTATCGAATGTGTTTTTCGATTCCTAAAATATTTACGTGTTATTGTAATTGTTATTTTAAGCGTTCAACTTTAAATCAAATAATTGCCCACCATTATTATTATTATTATTATACAAACTACAATTGTTATTTCCAATGCAGCAGAACGCGCATTCATTTTTATAGGCATATTCTTGTCCCCATTATCCGACAATTAACTCCGGTTCCAGCAGCAACAGCTACGAAACTTTAATACCGACCCTCCAAGCGAGAGGACCACCGCCAGATGGCGCAAACGACGCACAGGATCCCGTAAATCCTGCAGACTTTTAAAAATTCATTAAGCCAGAACAAAGAGCAATGGCTACAATTTTTTCGACACACAATTGTGTCTCGTTTCGAGAACAATAATAACGGTGAGGGGAGGACCAGAGAAGAATGAAACTGGGAGGAAAAGGAAAAGGAAAAGACAGGCCGCGTCTCATCCACACGATCATAATTAAAAACAAACGGGAGAAGAGCAGAACATTCCTTTCCTCTGGTTGGCGTTTTTTTTGTGCGTTTGTTTTCCCTTGCTCCCATCTTTTGAGCCGCGTGCATTCACGACAATCCACCCTTTCTTGCTTTGATGTGCCGTTATGTCTGTGCGTCAAAATAACAAAACAAACAAAAAGAAGACGAAATGAATTCGCATCATTTCGCTTTGCTATGCAGAAACATTTCATCCGCTTATCGGTATGAGGATGTCTGTGATCATCATCATGATGATGAAAAACCTAAATTAAAAACTCTCTTTCTTTGTCTCTCTTTCGTATGCATTTACGTAATTCGTCGACGTGTATGGCTTTCTTGCTGGTTTATTTATTATATAATAGTCATGGAGTTGTCGATCGAATTACAATTGCGGACATCGGTCACATACAAAGAAGAACCGCTCTCTTCGTGTAGGTAGGTAGGTATAGGTTGACTCTCTTTCTTGCCTAATGCATAATTAATTTTTTGACGTCCTTTCGCGACGCGCATCAAAACGCTGATTTATGTACAACTGTCGCAATTCCGTCCTTTGAATCAGCAATTGACGAACTCGATACGTCTCTTAATTAAGATCCGCAGAGAACTGCAAACCGGAGAATAGAAACGAAAAAAAACAGACTCTAGTCCTTTTTTTTTTTAAATTCATATATCGAGGTTAACGAACCTTCAGCTAAATGAAAACATTACGTTCTATTTATATAATGAAATGTTTAAATCACCGTCTACCGCAGTCTGTTCACATCGAGGATCACGTAAGGTTTGACTATATGATGAAACACCACGTTGAATAACATAGCAAAACGATAAATTCATCAACACAAATGTACAAAAATAATAGAAATACACAAAGATAACTACATTTAGATAATATATGTAAATAAAATATACTCATCTAAATTTAAAAAATATTAATTATTAAATTTGGAACAAAGAATAGTTAGTGAATTTAACACTTCTTCAAAATTCAGGATCATTTTCACAAAAAAAAAACCTTTTCAATATAAAATAACTTAAGCCCCTTTTTAAATCTTTGGTTGTTAACAGTCTGAATTTCTTTAATTTCGTCTTCATTTTCTAAATCTTCCACTGAAATATCGTCACCTTCTGCATTAATGCATATTATTTTATTATTTATTACATAATATGCAATTTTCTAAGAAATGATACCACATCTATATTTTTTTCCTCCATCTATGACACTTAACGTAACCTATGCCCAAAGTATTTACTACATGTAGTATTGTGTTGATTGCGGCACAAAGAAGTTGTTTTTTTTGCAATTTCGTTCCTGCTCTGCATTGTTGGTGTAATAGCAGACGATACTGATACGCTTATATAGAGGGCGAATACGACAATTCTGATTCATATATTATTATATTACAAAATTGTTATGAATCTAAAGTATTAGTGAATATGAATAAGTTTTTTTTTTGTCATAATACAATCATTTATGTAATGCGTCTGGCAGTAATACATGTGGTTTATAAAATACACCGCGCGAGTAGTCCATAGAAATTTTTGTGTGCGAGTAGTTAAAGGTTAAGCATTATTTAGTGACTTATTTCCAAGAAATATCAATGTTTTTGTACAATAGCTTTAACAACATTTAACAACAACTTAGTAAAAATCAATTTTGGTTCCATCATAGTAATTTTACAAACATTCATAATTTGTTCGTTTGTACATATTTTTTCAATTATAAATATTGCACAATTATTAAAATATGGAACGTAACTAAACGGATATCTAAAAAAAATCCAAAAACAAAGCCACATGCCTTGCAACTTGTAATTGAGACATGTCTACTATACGATATATGTACTTACTAGCAACATTATAAATAGCAATTGAACTATTAGACCTGATGTAATTATATGCGCAAATCAACAATAACGTACTTTTAATAACGTTTTGATTTATTGTTTCTGGAAAAGTTTTCATTGTCATGCCCATACAAAGATCAGATCAGATATGAATCATACAATGATTTTGTAATAGCAACCTATTTTCGTATTTTTTTTATATATTAATTTACATATAATAAAGAGAACTATGATAATAACTTATTCATTTCTAATTTAGTTTATTTACAAGGATTTATTTTGTTATATGCAACATTATATTAATTATAAATATAATTTTATGGATATTATAATTAGTTAAAAACATAGTTGAAATATGAAAAGTATATAACTTTTTAACTGTAAATTAAATTAAAATAAATCATGTTATCAAACTAAGATAATTCAAATTTATCTTAATGATTAATTATATTAAATAATCAGTTTTGTATAATGATTTTCAATGTAAACTAAAATAGTTCTAGGAAAATTTTCATTTTTTTTGCTTGAGAATTAATAAAATTATAAGATACATTTGATATTTGGTTTAAAATAGTATGAGAAACTATTTGTCCTGAAATATTTTATCGTGTTCAATTGAAAAAAATTTAACATATGTTAGAAAGATTATGTTTGGGTTAAGGTCAAGTCATTATCTCTTAAGTGAAAATAATGGTATTCTTTAGTGATTAAATATGATTAAATTACATGATGATGGCAGACGATGAAAGTTTTGTATCTACAACTATTAAGAACAACTGCGATATATAATCCATTTTAAGAACGGTAAAAATTATTGGTTAGATTTTAAATGTGGTAAAGTTTCACTACCGAATTGCCACTCTCAATAGGTGGTCCAGCTTATTACAGTAATTATACAGCGGAAACGATGCTGGATTCCGAGCCAACCTAACTAGAAAATGATCGACTCTCACAGCATTCCAACAATATATTAACACAAAATAATAATAAAAAAAAAACTATTACCTGATGCCGTATCATTTCCTTCTTTGCAATTCCGCATAGATAAACGAGTGAAGAGCGTGAATGAGGTTTAATTGAATAGCTGCAAAACGATGTCGCGGTGTAATGCAATCCAAACCAAACCAATGCAATGCAATGTAAACGATCGATTGCATCGGAGATTGATGAGATCACGAGATTTCCTTTTGTTCGGCAAATGTAAAGTTTGGTCTCAGTTGGATGGGTTCGTTAGTTCGACAGATAGTTTCGGTGCCTTAGAAGTCGCATGGTTATGGGACAGGTGATCCGGCGTGCCACCGTCCGGACAAACCAAACGATCTCTTCTTAGCTAGAGCTAGTTCACTTCAGGCCCGACCGATTTATTGCATCTGGTTTTGATCGATCGCGGTTATTGCCATGGGAAAAAAGGAATTGCAGACGAATGGAAAACTCGAGAAACGTCATCATTTAATGTTGATTGACGAAAAAAAATGCAATGCAAAAACAACATGCTTTGTTTGTTATGTACGCAGGTAATGCGATTGGATCCACTCGACTGATATCGGTTGGATCAGAGGAAAACTTACATGTTAGATGTTAAATTTCTTTGTGTCTTCCTATTGACATTGATATAATTACCATGAAAGAAATGAAACAATTCAATTCACGTTGAATTATCTATAAACTCAATTGTAGGTTTATAATTCAATTAAATTTTTTCAATATTAAAATTCTTTATTCAGTGTAGATATGCAGATACAATGGTGTTGTTATTAAGGCAGTGGTTTTCAAACTTGAAGTTACTACGCCTCCCTCAAACACTGCTTTTTCGAGCATTTTTTAAACTTTGAACACGAATTCCAGCCAAACGGCTAAAACCACAGTAAGATATCGATACTTGCTAATTCCCCAAACATTCAGCTTTCATATGCATCTTTTGGATTAATTGTATGTATTAT
>NW_017098651.1:7287-14155 GCF_001412225.1 Nicrophorus vespilloides | reverse complement strand
ATTGATTTACTCGAAAACTCTAATAGGTAAAATGAATCCAATATATGCATATGAAAGCTGAATGTTTGGGGAATTCAGCAAGTATATATACATTCCTCTGCTATTATTTCTTTGTTGGCAGAGCACCCTTGAAATCATATATAGACAAAATAACCCAGCTTTCTCGCCCCTTCGGCGATCTGCCCCAGATCTGCTTCCGTCTCGTGCTTTATCTTTGACCATCTGCAGCATCTGAAATTTTATAAAACGGATAATTTATTTACATTTTCAATATTTTTACGTTTATTTTATAACATATTATAAAAAAAAAAAGCCCACCGTATTGTTATACCACATTACTATTGTTTCGTAATGTGGAAACATTCAAAATATTGAATGTGAACAGAGAACCGGATGGCAGTTGCGGTGGCATATTCATCCCGGATTTTAAATTAATTGAGTTTCACATTTATAAAAAAAAAACATAAAAAAAAAGATGGAAACTTGTTGGTGCAACGGTTCGATTTCGATATTGCGTTTAAATTGGGTTCGGCGGAAAGCAGAAAAACCACTCAAAACATTATTGTCCGTTAACCAAAAGTTTTTAAATGGATTTGCAAATCGTTTTGATTCTATACTGGGCGTCTCCGAATGAAACGCCCTAATGTGTGATCCTAGCAGTTAGGCCGTTTATTCGGGGAGGCCCTGTGCAGAAATCTTCGTTTCCTTACACCTCCAAAAGAGAAGATATCCTCAACGTCTGTTCAAGGTATTTTTTTTTGTTGTTGTTGTATATATTGATTTACAGTTTTAGCTAAATTTTGATATTTAAACAAGACATATGTTTGATTATATCAGCGATTTTTAACCGGTGTACTGTGAAGTATTATTTTCTAATGAAGTCAGGACACATTTGAATTATTGGTACAAGTGGGGCCTGAGATAAAAAAAAACTTGAGAAACACTGGACTTTTTCTATAGTAAAATTATGTTTTGAACAATAATTAGAGCTTATAATTTCTTGGTTTCATATCTTTTGTTCATACCAATTTTTATGTCAATTCAAAAGTTATATAAATACATTCATAACTTATTTAAACTATTTTATATTAGATAGAAGATGGGATGATGAAATATTCGAGCTATGATCGCGTTCAACAACTTTGGGTTCCATCTGGTTATTTTATAACTCTAGTGTTTGGAAGAATTGCTTCATTTTTCTTGGTCACCAATGCCCGGCTTTTATGTCCACTTATCATCATTTATTGGGCTATGTTTCCTTCCCATTGCCGTTTATGTTCCGCTATTCGCCTCATTATTTAGGTCACTCTACTTCCTTCTGCTCTCCGCCTTTTACTGCCACTCAGCGAAATTCTCATCTAACTTTCTTTCAGCCGTATTCAATGAGTTCAATCATGGCTGTTTCACTTTAAATCCTCCGTATTACGATAAAAGTTAACATTTTAAACGCTTTGTAACAGCTTGTAACTTTGTTCTTTAAAAGTCCATATAATCTAATTGTTTTATAACTAAATGTAAATTACTACTATTTAATATGTTAAAATCTTTGCAACTGTGACAAAAGTTATCCATATTTTCTTTAATATTAAGTAACTTTTGAATTTGTACTTTATTCCACTAAAATCTTTATTATGAAAGTATTTTATAAATAATTTTTATACGATTGATTAAATCTTTGTCTGTTTTGTCTTCCAATCCATTACATACGAGTTTAATATGTTAAAGGCTTAGTAAATGCGATTTAGACATAGTTTCTATAAAATTAAATTAAATTTAGAAGTGGAAATTTTAAATTTCTTTTTTATTCTACAAATATAATCTTGACTATATTACTTCAAAAATCAAACATATTCTATTAAATTAGACTTAAGTCTCTATTATATATATTTTCTATAACATTAAGTAGACCTACAAGTGACTTATATCTCTATTAGATGATCCATGATTCAAATCTATAAATTATACAAAAAACAGTATACAAAATTATTATTTTTATAAATAAATTATCGATTTTTTTGTTTGTTTATACAGTCTGATTACCCGGACTATACGAGGTATTGCTGTATATTTTCAACTAAATCAAATGCAAATATATAAACTTTGACTATTTTACTTCTAATTAATCATTTTACTAAAAATATTATCAAGTTAAAGTCTTAGAAACTGTGAATAAAATTAGACATATTTTTTTATAAAATTAAGTAGACTACAGACTTGTATAAATGTATTTTACGTAATGTTTCCAGATTCCATTTTCTTGATTGTTAAAGTAAAAAACTTCTGAATCATAGATTTTACTTAGTAAATCATTTGATATAAATATTCAGATAATAGAAAAGCGTGAACTATTTAAAATGTACTTCGTTTTCTTTCATTTTTTTAGAAGAAAAAAAAAATGATTGAAATATCACTTATATACAAACCAATTAATTTCGATGCAAAAACATGCATCTATAAAAACTTTCTGGTTAAGAAAATTATATAATTTCTTAAAGTTTTACGATTAAAATTGATTCTGGTTTCTATTTTACTTAAAATTACTTTTAAATTTCGTTACAATTTCAAATATATGTGTAGTGTGTGTAATAATATTTTATATCATTTATTTGTCGTGAACAAATATTACGTGGATGTCCACAATCGTGGGAAGAGCAGAGAACAGAATTTCAAGGAAAGCACTCAATTGAAATCCACCGGGATTGTGTTAGGTGTTACGCTCCAAAGAACATGACAATGCACTGCTTCGGAGACGGAAATGAAACGTATCTGTCTGTAATAAGATGGAGCAAAAAGTAATGAAACTGTAAAAGTTAGATCAATGTTTCAATATTTCCAAATTTTGATATTTATATAATTTCATTATAGTTGAATTCTATGAACTGAAAACATTGTTAAGAAATTATTAACCAAATTTTTATAAATACAAAATTAAAACAAATTATACATTTTTAATTAATAAAAGAAACATGAATAAATATTTTTGAAATTCAAGATAATTTCAACACATTGATGTGTTTTTTTTTATTGTATTTATTTAAGACTTACAAAAATTGTAATATGAAAATCAAGAAAAAACATTATTAAACAAGAGAAATCAACTTGGTTATTTTATTTTTATATTTATATCGAAATATAATTATGTAGTGTAAACTCGATTTGTTCTAATAATACATTCCAAAATCTGTTCTAATACCTAATTACAGTAAAACCTGTTTTTGTGCGGTAGATAGGGACCGCATAAAAGAAACCGCACAAAAAAATTCTTACATATAACAAATAAATCGGTAGCAATCGCAAGCCCGACAACCGAAATACCGTCTATCGAAATCCCGACAGTGTCTTTTATTATTATAAATTTCTACAATAACATTTTTATGCTAGTCGGGATTTCGATATAGTTGGGATTTTGATACAGTCGGGATTTCGAACGTCGGGATTTCAATAGACGGTCTTTCGGTTGTCGGGCTTGCGATATAGACCCCAAATAACTATATACAATACATTACAGAAAATATCATCATAATTTACGAAATACATGAGAAAGTGCATCCAAACAAAATAAACAATTAAATTACACATGGAAACATTTAATTTCCCATTGTATATATGGAAATATTTTCAAAAATGCACATATTCTTGTGATGAATTTGTCCAAAATCGACTAACAGAATCGTTTGAGCAGTCTGTACATATGCACACTGATAGAAAACATTAGAAAACATATACCGAATAAAAAAAATCGCATAAAAAAGGACCCCACAAAACCAGGTTCTACTGTATTCAATAGCTAATTAAAAAGGTAGAGAAACGGATTATTACAATAAAAAATCGTGAACTGTGGTTTTTAATAGTGGAGGATCCACAACATTTTTACTTCATTTGAAGTAAACGTGCAATTATTAATTAAATAATTAATGTCAATAATATACAAAAACTTACATACAATGGAATGAACCATAACGAGCAAAACTGTAACTTAACTTTTAATCAAATAAAAACACTAGCAAATTATAAAATTGACCTAACGATTATTTTCTATTTCATTTTTAACAAGATTATTTGTCGATTATTTATAACAATAAATGCGAAAAGTACACAGAAAACTGTTTAATAAAACTTACATTTCAACTAAAATTTAAATGACAAAAATAAATAATCAAATTAAGACTTTTAGTCTAGTATAAATTGTCGTGTCCCGGGTTTAAGAAATCCTTGGACACCGTGGATTATCGCGTAGTTATGTCGGTGTGGAGTCTTTATTATATAGTTATAGTATATAGTTTGATTATACACATCGGAGTTTTATTGAGAAGTCAACTACATAATAGTTGATCTCATGGATTATTAACTAAAAGTTACATTCTCCTCTTAAGATAGTATTTATGAAGTAAGTGTTCTTCCTTGGACTCTCCCAAGGAATACTAACTTCTCAGTTCGACCCCTTAGCTAAGACTTCCTCTCTATTCGGTCTCCTGACTAAGACTAATTATATAATACAAAAATGTGTTCATTTCAAGAAGGGGCTGCGTGGGAGGTAAGAGTTTGCAATAGACGCAACTATACGATTTAATGTGTAACCGTCCTTCGGAATATTCCAATAGTTATTCTAAATAATCACGTACAAGTGTCCGTTTGTATATTTGATGGATACGTTAAATATGATTTGTAATAATTAAGAGGAAAGTGTTAGGCCTAACAAATATACATATTAGTTATACAAAAATTCTCAAAAAATTTGAGTTGGCAAGAAAGCAATTTCGGTTTTGTAGTGTGAAATAGAACTGAAGAACTTCAAGAATAAACTTTATAAATTTTCTATTTTGTTCAATTACCTTTTAGCATCTTTGTAACATCTTTATAATTCCTCACTCATAGAAGTTATTAGCAAAAAAAAATCAACTTCAAATATATCGTTATAAATTTCAGCAGCCTTTGCAGAAATTAAAGAGTAAAATATTCATTTTTGCATATCATGGTTCCCAAACTATGTAGGTTTGCGGCACCCTTAATATATCAGAATTTGTCTGATATATTAACTAATAGTTGCAAACATAATTAAGTGCAATTTGCTAATAACTAGTCTAAAAGTGACATCTGTCAAATGTCAAAAGAAATAAATCTATTTCTTTTTATCCACACAATATATTAGTTTTTCATTTAGAAAGTTACATTTCAATTCATATGTTGCTTATTAATTACTTAATAGTTATGTTATCTAATTATTGTTTGTATTATTATTATTATTATTTCAGGACTGAAAACAATCATAAATGCGTTGCTGCATTCGTTCAAGCAATTAGCGGAGGTAATGACGTTAACGATCTTCTGTCTGATGGTCTTCGCGCTGTTCGCCCTGCAAGTGTACAAAGGGGAACTTCGCAACAAGTGCGTCCTTAAGATGGACGACCACAACGCGTCCTACGAAGTCTGGTACAAGTAAGTTACACCTTCTGAATTTTAATATCTATGAAAAAGGAGCAGCAAGAAGAAGTGGTAAAATAAAAAAAAAATAGGACTGGAAGGTGCTTCCATTCTACGAGAGTAACGTTCGGGTAATATCTATGTTAGACGCCCAAGTCTACCACCCCCCAACACCCCCCATTTTTACATTTAGTTCCTACTTCATATTCCAGTTCAATCTTGAACTTAGATTTATATACACCCACAACGGCTCTACGAAATTTCCTTTCTTATACCACTTATTACGTGTTCACGCCCGGCGCTTTCACACTTTAATCAAAAACTTTTCGACGCAAACTATAAATTACTCAGGCATCCAACAAACAGTTACATTTATTTTCAGACGAATATTACACATCTACATGAATATTTTTACTAGATAATATTTTAGTATCTTTAAATTTATTCAATAGTTCAAGTACTTTAGATAATTAGAAGTAAATAAATTTAAGTACTAATAATTATTATATAATCTAATTAATTTTAGGTTAATGTAAATTTAAACTTTCTAATAGATAGTGGCATCAATAGATTTATTTAATTGTGTTTGGTATAACTTTATAAATTTATTTTACGAAAGCATAAGTTGACATAATGTTATAGAACCGTTCTGTCGTCTGCCAAAAAAAAAAAGATTATTTCATTTATCGTAAGACTGTTGTGTATTTGACATATTGTCAAAATATGACGTTTAAACAACAAGTCGACGTATTTCCAAAGAATTTCCTGACAAATGATATTTACAAATGACATCTGTCAAAATTTCAAAAATAAACTAAAATATGACGATTAAACAAATCGTCGACATATTTCCAAAGATCCTCTCCTGTCAAAGGATATTTACATATGACATCTGTCAAATAAAATTTCAAAAATAAATTAAAATATGACGTTTAAATAACATGTCGACGTATTTCCAAACAATTTCCTGACAAATGATATTTACAAATGACATCTGTCAAATAAAATTTCAAAAATAAACTAAAATATGACGTTTAAATAACATGTCGACGTATTTCCAAACAATTTCCTGAAAAATGATATTTACATATGACATCTGTCAAATAAAATTTCAAAAATAAACTTGTCGACATATTTCCAAAGAACCTCCTGACAAATGAAATTTACAAATGACATCTGTCAAATAAAATTTCAAAAATAAACTAAAATATGACGTTTAAATAACATGTCGACGTATTTCCAAACAATTTTCTGACAAATGATATTTACAAATGACATCTGTCAAATAAAATTTCAAACATAAACTAAAACATGACAATTAAACAAATCGTCCACATATTTCCAAAGATCCTCTCCTGTCAAATGATATTTACAAATGACATCTGTCAAATAAAATTTCAAAAATAAACTAAAATATGATGTTTAAATAACATGTCGACGTATTTCC
>NW_017098651.1:3949-7281 GCF_001412225.1 Nicrophorus vespilloides | reverse complement strand
TGTCAAATAAAATTTCAAAAATAAACTAAAATATGATGTTTAAAGAACAAATCGATGTATTTCCAAAGAACTTCCTGACAAAGCATATTTATAAATGACATCTGTCATATAAAATTTCAAACATAAACTAAAACATGACAATTAAACAAATCGTCCACATATTTCCAAAGATCCTCTCCTGTCAATGGATATTTTCAAATGACATCTGTCAAATAAAATTTCAAAAATAAACTAATTTATGATGTTTAAACAACAAGTCGATGTATGTCCAAAAAACCTACTGTCAAAGGATATTTACAAATGACACCTGTCAAATAAAATATCAAAAATATGACGTATAAATAACATGTCGACGTATTTCCAAAGAACCTCCTGACAAATGACATCTGTCAAATAAAATTTCAAACATAAACTGAAATATATCGTTTAAACAAATCGTCGACATATTTCAAAAGAAACTTCCGTCAAAACATATTTATAACAACCAAAATAATATGTTTACTTTTGAAACTTGCTAAAATAATCTTTTTCATTATTTTTGATAGTGATTTTTTTTACATTCATAAAATTTAATTATTTCTTAACAAGAACGTAGACATTATTTCGGGCTTTCGACTAAAACTATTTGAGGGCCCCAATTTATCAAATTTTGGTTTAGTTGTGTTTATTTTTACTCGCTCCTGCATCTTAACAATGACAATTCAGAATCTCACAAGTTAATTATTATGAAAATTTTCATGAATTATGGTTCAATTTAATAGACCTTATTCATTTTTACCAGCTTCAAAACTTTAACAAATGTTTCCATTAATTTTAGTCATTTTTATGAAATTATTGAATGAAATAATAACAGTGATAATTTATAATCGCTGAAGTTGACAATTACTGTCAATAATTTAAAATTTCTGAAGAAATTCCAGCTGAAGATTTAAATTTGTCAGTACTTAAAATAAATTATATTATAAATTAAACTTTAGTTTGTGTAATATTCATATGTAAACAAAAAAACTAATTATAATAATAGATTTATAAAAATATAAATAACAAAGATCTTTAGATATTCTATGATATAATTTTTGTTAAGTTTAAGAAGTTTTTGCTTAAATTAGATAAAAGATATATATTTCCATATTAAAATATATTTAATTATATTAAACCAAAATGTAGAGTAATATTTTTAATTGAAATTATATATTAACATGTTTCAAAACATTAAAGGAAAATACGTTGTATAGAAAACGATAATGTAAGTAGTTCATACTATTAACCAAATTAAATTCGCAGCAGACTATTACTCTGCACCTTGAGTGCCTTAAATGCGGTTTAATTGGAATTACTTGAATTTTCCGCATTTCCGAAACTGTTTGCTGGTAGGAACCGAATACGAATACGAGAATTTAAAATCACCGACGATAATTGCTTAAGATTTCAATGCGTTTCATTGGGTAAACGTTATTTCATTGGATTCGAAGCAGAATCTAATGAAGCGAGGACATCTTCAAAGACTCAAACTTCGCTCACATCTAAACGTTATATCCCGTTTAAAGTTCATTTTTCTCTCTCTCTCGTCGCATTATCGAAGGAAAATTGATTTCAGATCAATTTTCCGAACGTGCCAGAACTTTTCCAATAACGAACTTTTTAATACAAAATATTTACAATATGTTAAAGACGTCTTCTTATATCCCAAAAAACGCACATACGTATTCCAATTTTTTTTCTTATTATTTTTTAGTATTTTAAAAGGTTTCGAAAGATATTTTTTATTATTCATTAAATATTAATCTTATATGAAATAATATATAAATTTAATATTTATCGATTGATTTATTTTCATAGGAAACATCTTTACGTAAGCGATTTTTCATTATAAATGTAATTAAAATGTTCGAATATAGTCAATTAAGAAAGTTAACTAACTTATTTTAAATTCAAAGATTAAAGTTTTATTTTACTTTTATACGTAAAACTAATTTTAACGAGAGGAGTACAAAGCGTTATTGAACGAACAAATAAGTTGATTACATTGATTATTAAAAACTTACTTTTTTTTATGAAATTATGAACGAATTGATGTGGTTTCATCCATTTGACTTCAAAGTCTGAAAATATTTGTTACTGTTTGTCGAAGTTAAAGTGATCAATTAAATTTATAGTTAAATCTTTCATAGTGCGGTAAGTCCGCTAAACCAATATATGGCACTATTTGAAACCGGACTGTTTGAAACGAGGACTTTAAAAACACATAAAAAAATAAACCGCACAACACGAGACTTGACTGCATATATTTGTTTTGTAATTTTCAAATAGTGTTATAGTGAATCCGCACTCTGCGAGGTATTGCTGCATTGATAAATAATTTCTTCCACTGTGTGTTTCGTGTATATTTAATGACATATCTCGATTATCTGTTGAACATTATTTTCCAGTTGGACAGCGGATCCGGGAAACTGGTGGTACAACAACAAATCATCATCGACAGAACCGCTTCTGTGCGGAAACGTAACCGGATCACGACATTGTCCCTCGAAGTATACCTGCTTATGCGTCGGAGATAATCCCAACTTTGGATACACTAGCTTCGATAACTTCCTGTGGTCCATGCTGACCACCTTCCAACTTATTACACTCGACTATTGGGAGAATGTTTACAATATGGTAAGTGCCAAAAAACTATGCCCCGACCATCAACATTGTCACCACATTAATTTTTGTTTTTCTTTTCTTTTCTTTTGCGTTTCAGATTTTGTCTGCGTGTGGACCAATAAGTGTGTCATTTTTTACAGTAGTTGTATTTTTCGGTTCCTTTTACCTCATCAACTTGATGCTAGCCGTCGTCGCTCTGAGCTACGAGGAAGAAGCTGAAATCACTCAAGAGGTAAGTTCATCGTACCAAATACAAAAATTTACCTTAGACATGACGCAATTTGCATATTAAAAGTACATTATGCAGACAATCTGTTATTCATATCAATTCAAATAATATATATTCAGCGGCAATTCTCACACGCCTTAAACTTAAATTCTGAATATCAAATATTCCCACTGAATATCATTTTACTTCTTTTTTTTTCAAATGCAAATCTCTTCCAAATCTTTAAAACTTTATACAAAATTGATAACTATTTCAATAATTATAGAAAACAAATATTATTATACAATAATCATTAAAGACACTTTTTTTTGTACAAAATCAACATTTTTATTCAAAAGTACAGACATTTCGTTATATTTTCAAGAAAATCTGTTACAAATATGTCTAATAAATCCATTATTAAGTTTAACATAGTGTGCGTTACAATTTTGTTTGACAGTCGTTTATTTTCTGTTGA
>NW_017098651.1:0-3944 GCF_001412225.1 Nicrophorus vespilloides | reverse complement strand
AATTGATGACAAAATCAACATTTTCATAAAAATATGATTATTCATAACTACAAAGATTTAGTAATATGTATTTTTCCAATTTTTTCTATAAAAAAATCATGAGCAAAAATTCACCAATATGTGACTTGAGACTCTATTGAAATGCAAATCTTTTCCTACTCTTTAATACTTCATACAAAATTGATAATAATTTTAAAAATTATAGAAAACAAATATAATAATCATTAAGGATGTTCAATTAATAAAATCAATCTACTTTCTGATTAATGAACATCATCTGAAATCCAAAAAAGACTTGATTTTTGAAATCCTTCAATTCTTTAAAACTTCTTACAAAATATATTCAATAAAATGAAAATATTAAATATTAGTATAACACAAGGTTTTAATTTTGCGCCGTTTCGATTTACGCCGATTCACAATAACGCCGCTGTTGATTAACGCTTATTAATTGCTGATTCTACACTTATATAGAACTAAACCATATCGGTACCTCAGTGTAAATATGGGTTCATTTTACGCCGATTCGATTTGCGACGACTTTTGTACTTCAAATTTTAATTGAAATATTGTTACTTCATATCTTATAAATAAAAAAAATAATTAATACGTTATAAATTCTGTGGCCTGTCAAAAATGGTACGCGTTTCTAACGCCATCTACCGGCTTTTTAGCTATTATACAAATATTAATAAATACAATAGATTTTATTATAGTCAACTAAAAAGAAAATCAAGTTTAGTTCTTCAGTAATAAATGGTAAAAAAAACTTTTGAAAAAGTACAATAAAAGCTAGAGTTAGATTTCATATTGGAACTCACAGTGTTGCAACGATATTTCGCGTGAAACTATATTTAAACTTGGATCTCTCCGCCGATAATTACAAAATCGATGCGGTGCATGATTAGTTCGTATGACCTGCAAATAATTATGAACGAGTACAGAACAAAAAAAAACACGGAGAAGAAGAAGAAGAAAAAACAGAAACGAGACGTACATTAATTTCGAATTACTGCGAGGCCGGTTGGAAACGATTCAAAATCGTTTTCTGTCCAATTAATACCAAATCTATCCTCTACGTAACCGTACAGTATTCATGACTTTTTTTTTATTTCGAACTGACCTACGCACGCAAATTTCCAATGTTTTCTGCTTCAAATAATTTAGTTATTATTAGAAAATCGATATTAAGAACAGGAAATTTAGGAAGAAAAAAAATTGTATAATTATATAAAGTGAGTGTTAATAGAATATTTTAATATAAACATTAATTGGATTTACAGTAAGACCCCCGCTTAACGTTGTTTCAGTATTCCCATGCAGTTTGCGTATTTAAAAACAAATTATTTTATACCTCTAAATAATTTAAAAAGATATATAATTAAAAAAAATACGTTTTAGTTTAACTTGTATTAATGCTTATTTTATGTCTAATAATGACATATTTCATATACAATACTTACTTGCCAAGTAAAGTGTCAAGTATATTTAGTTGTTAAAATATCCGCAATGAATCTATATAAACAATTACCAAAAACGTTACTTGTGTAAGCATGTGATACATATTTCATATAGAGCAATACTTACTTGCCAAGTAAAATGTCAAGTATATTTAGTTGTTAAAATATCCGCATTGAATCTATACGTTACTTGTGTAAGCATGTTATACATATATCATAGAACAATACTTACTTGCAAAGTAAAGTGTGAAGTATATTTAGTTGTTGAAATATCCGCATTGAATCTATATAAACACTTACCAAAAACGTTATTTGTTTAAGCATGTTATACAGATTTCATATAGAGCAATACTTACTTGCCAAGTAAAGTGTCAAGTGTATTTATTTGTTGAAATATCCGC
This sequence comes from Nicrophorus vespilloides, assembly GCF_001412225.1. NCBI lineage: Eukaryota > Metazoa > Arthropoda > Insecta > Coleoptera > Silphidae > Nicrophorus > Nicrophorus vespilloides. The sequence continues at coordinate 2,083 of NW_017098651.1, read as the reverse complement.
ATTGAATCTATATAAACAATTACCAAAAACGTTACTTGTGTAAGCATGTTATACATATTTCATAGAGCAATACTTACTTGCAAAGTAAAGTGTCAAGTTTATTTAATTGTTGAAATATCCGCATTGAATATATATAAACATTACTTGTGTAAGCATGTTATACAGATTTGATAAAGAGCAATACTTACTTGCCAAGTATATTGATTGTAAAAATTAATTGTAATTATAGATATAATTATTGTCTGTTTATTAATTACCCTTTAATTATTAATCACTAACGGCGAAATAAAACAGGACAGTACTTTCAGCATTCATTTAATTGGACAATAAACATTAATTACCGCCCAATGAGTTTATTCACGTGTTGACGTGACAATCGTGAAATATTGATTTTAATAAAGGGTATGAAAATGCGAAAAATAAAAAAAATTACGACAAAATAAAAATTAGAACGCTGAAAATGAAAAGTGAAATACGGTTGATCCAGATGGAAGCTTTTCACACCCGGAATCGCTTTACGTTCGCTTCGATTTTCTTAATTCCACGTCGGAAAGTCAAACAAAATCGTGATGGAAAACTGCCTGACGTTGACATTCGATTATTATTAAGATATATATATTTTTTTTTAAATTCGATTTCTTTTGTAAATTTATTTATTTTATAATTAGATTACTTTTTTAAACCATTATCTTTGAGTTCCAGACGAATTTTAATTATTATATTACTAGGTTTTATTTACACTATATTTTGTAATTATAAACGTTTTTTGTTGTTGTTTACTTATTTTTTAATATCATTATTAAATTTGTATTGAATCATTGCGAATAATAGTTTTTTTTTATTAATAATTTATTAATTATTGATTTAAGAACTTCGTACATTGTTAACCTTTGAAACTAAGAGAAACAAATCCTATATTGATTTGTGTGCAGTTTTATAACAAAAGTTCATTTTGATGCATAAAATGTTACTTTTTCAGTAGAATATTTAGAAAAACTTATTTGCAACGAATACTAATTAAATAAAGACGAAATTATAGAAGTTACAGTCGAAAATTTTTCGTTGTTCGAAAAGAAACGTTTCATGTTAATTGCAAAGAAAGATATCTCCATGCTGCTCATAATATTTTGTGTACCTGTGAAAACAAAAAAGTTTTACTTAACGAAGTTATTATTAACCAATTCGTTAATCGAGGTATGATTTTATCTATTTAAATACGTGCATATAATGCATATCACCATAGCAACAACTTATGTGGTTACAACTTGTTGGGTCACCCAGTATAATGCGGGAAAATCCGACGATCCAAAGCTCCAACCACAACGTTACATCATTACAACAGCAACGAATTATATATAATTCCTATAGAACGATTTTAAATAGCGTTTCGAAAGATAAAAAATACTTAATAATTACGTAATATGCTTCACGTTATTGAAATGATTATATAAAAAAAATGTTAATACTATTCTCATGTATGTTTCGTTAATGAAAATCTCTATAAGAAACTGTGTTAGTAAACAAAAAGCTTATCAATCATATTTCATTACAACCTTAAATGGCATTTAAATGACAGATTATAATCAACTCCTTTTCTTCATCGAAGCTTATACAATCATTAATCACTATGCAAATTGATTAACGACGTGAATACATTAACATATATTACAATGAACTAACGTCTCTATTAATTGCAAATGCAGTCTCGCAATTTATTATATCACATTTTATGTCAATAATATCAAAAAAATGTTGTTGTTTTTTTTAAATTTATAATTCATCTACTGATGTAGACATTTTTTCAAATTATTGTTAGTTTCTTAACTTAGAAAATTACAATAATATAATAAAAATTGTTGCTAAGGTTTTATCGATCAAAGTTTTTCTGCCCAACTAATTAATAATCAAATTAAATAATATATTAATTAAGTAACTACTATTAACTAGATGATTCGTTTAACGAACATAATCTATGAACGAATTGGATTTCCGATCTGTATATGTGAATATATAAATACATCTGGCCAATAGTCTATCGACCTTCAACTTTCCGTTTTCACATTTCATTGATTTACTCGAAAAC
>NW_017098650.1:0-10214 GCF_001412225.1 Nicrophorus vespilloides | reverse complement strand
TAATATATTTATAATAATTTAACGGCTAAATTAAAAAAAAAATACAAGAAAATATTTGTTATATAAAGTTTGCTTCATGTTTTTGCAATTTTCAAGAAAGATGAGTGATTTCATTTAATCATTCAATTCAAAATAAAGCAAAATCTTCTTTAAGTAAAACTTAAATCCAATTGTTTTTCTTTATCAATTTACTAGACATAAATTTAAGATATTTCTAATAATTTGTCGGATAAATATGAAATTAAACATAATATTTGTTATATAAAGTTTGTTTAAGTTTTTTGCAATTTTCAAGAAAGAAAAGTGATTTCATTCAATTACAAATAAAGCAAAATCGTCTTTAAGTAAAACTTAAAATCTATTGTTTTTCTTTTTCAATTTACAAGAGATAAATTTAAGATATTTCTAATAATTCATCGGTTAAATGAATAAAATAAAATTGAATTTTTGTTATGTAAAATTCGTTACATGTTTTTGCAATTTTCAAGAAGGAATAGTGATTTCATTCAATCATTCAATTCAAAATAAAGCAAAATCTTCTTTAAGGAAAACTTAAAATCTATTGTTTTTATTTTTCAATTTTCAAGACATAAATTTAAGATATTTCTAATAATTCATCGGATAAATGAATAATATAGAACAGAATTTTTATTATGTAAACTTTGTTTCATATTTTTGCATTTTTCAAGAAATATCAATCATTCAATTAAAAATAAAGCAGAATTTTCTTTAAGTAAAACTTAAATCCATTTTCTTTTCTTTTCCAATTTACAAGATATAAATTTAAGATATTTCTAATAATTCAACGGCTAAATTAAAAAAAAAATACAACGTTACATATTTTTGCAATTTTCAAAAATGAATTGCTTTTATTCAATTCAAAATAGAGAAGAATCTTCTTTAAGTAAAACTTAAATCTTTTTTTTTCTTTTCCAATTTACAAGATGTAAATTTAAGATGTTTTAAGAAAATTCAACGGATAAATTAAAAAAAACGCAGCAAAATGTTTGTTATGTAAAAAGTACTTTCATTCAATCATTCAATTTGAAAATAATTACGATTTTAGTAATTGCCTTGTCGAAATTACAACTTTTACATCAACATCAATGAAATCTTCAAATGATTTCTTGTTTGCATAATCGAAGCAGGAAAGTGACTCCAACCGAAAACACAAAAGAGAACAACAATTTTGTTATCGAATTACTTTCGTTTAGAAAAAATAAAATGATTGTTATTATTTTTATGTTTTGTTTTAAATTCAACGATTCATTAAACATAAAACAAAAGTTGTGTGCATCAAAGCATGCTTTCTTTTCGTTTATTTAAATTTGCTCAATTATAGTAAAGAAATGAATTAATTTAAAGTGAAATTTATTCTGAATTTAAATTTAGTAAAAAAAATAACAGAATTTTATATTAATCTGTCATTTTCTTAATTGAAGCTAAAATACTTGTCAAGTAACGAATAACTAATCTACTTGTAGATAAGTTTTTTTTGTGTTTACAATAAATTTTACTTTATTTGTAATTAATTAAACAATTTCTTTGTTTATAATTAGTAATGACAAATTGCAAAATCTTAATTAATTGGTTGATATTGTACAAGTATTTGTTCAAGTTGTTATATTCATGTACTTAACATATTACTTGGAAAGTACCAAGTAGAGTGTAACAACTGCTGTCTACTAAATTGATATTTGACTAAAAACTGTAGTAAGCTTAATTTGCAATTTTCTTATATTTATAAATAAAAAGTTGCAAATAAAAATTACTAACAGTTCTTTCTATTGCATCAAGAATGTGATGAAGAATAAGGTGGAAAAGACAACAAGACATGTTAGTAATAATATAAAACAGGAAATGTAAATTGCACATATGTTGTAAATAAATGAAAAACCGCAAATTGGCGGCCGCAGGATTTTCCCTGGAAGCAATTTTCTATCGGGGAGGCCGTAAGTAACCGCATTTTCCTTTTAGTTGGCGCAAAGGTATTGTTTTATTCGAGATTTCTCCAATTTCCGTTTGCGCGTTACGACATTCGTTCCATTTACCGACATCACATCGCATTTGCGCAACTTCGGTTCACTTCCAATTCGTAAATTCCAAATGCGTACTTCTTCATCGGATTGTTATGATTTTCTTAAATAAATAAATATATATTTCTCGACAGTCTGCGAAAACACTTATTGTCGCTTGGAGCAGAATTCTAATGATATAGAAAGCGAAAACTTTGTACGTTACACGTTCTTTAGATAGACTGGAAATTCCATACAATATTTTTCTTCTGATGAACTTCCTATGAAATATTAAACTTATTTTTCATTCAGTTTAAAAAGAAATGTTCTTGTACAGATTTTTGTAAAATTTTGAAAGAAATTTATAGTTTCAATTAATCTATTAACTAATTTTGGTAACGTTATTAAAACACATGTTCATATAATTATCACCTCTTTTTTAAATGCGTCTTATATACGAAAAATTCAAAAATACATGTAAATAATTTAGATTTTATAAAAAATTGAGAGTATTTATGGATAAATATTTAGAATTAGGGCAGAAAAAAGCGAGTAGTACAAAAGCGCGCAATAAAAAAAGTGCTCAGTAACAAAAGCGCGCAGTAAAACCACGTCATATGACAGTATTTACGGATTAATATTTAGGTTTAATAGGGAATTTCAACTAAAAAATACGACTTGTGAAATATGATTCAATTTATGTGAATTTGAAAACGTTTATGGAAGGAAAATTGAACCTAATCTGGTGTAGTTTATCGTAATAGCATTTATAAAGTGAATTGGCGTAAAACGGCTCTTGGATGGCTTCTTGCGCGGCCTATTCCATAAAACTGTGAGCGAGGGTACGCAAATTCAATCAAATCAACGTCAGGATCCATCCGACAGTCAAACAAGGATCTCCAAATTAATCTAATTAACTACCAATTATCTCACTTCCCATTGACTTAGCTTTAATTATGGGAGTTTTTAGCACTGAAAATGGACAAAAATATTATCAATTCTGTGAAATAATTCATGTTTTTCTTATAGTCGTCGCTTTGCAACTGAAAGTTTAAAAATAAATACATAACTTTATTATATAATGATTAACATCTTTAAGTACTTACAGTTCTTAATTTGCCAAAGTATAAGTATTTTGTTTAGTTTTTCATGTTCATTATATAGAAATTAACCTAAATTACAATCTCTTCGAGTACTTGTCATTTTTAACTTGCAAAAGTACAAGACTTTTTCGACTAAGTTTATAATAAGTAGAGAAAAATAAAAAATGATTTCTAAAATGTTATAGAAAAATTAAGTAAATTATTGATGTGGTCAGTCTCAACAGAATATGGAAAAAATTTAATTATTTTAAAACACAGTAATACCTCGCATAGTGCGGTTTAGATTAGTTCGGATTCACTACAGTACGATTTCGAAAATTTTTATACAAACTAAACTGTTTTTTTTTTGATATATTATATGATATATGCAGTTTTCAAATCCTCGATTAATCCGGTTTTCAAACCGGAATTTTGTCCGAATTTGAAAATTTATAACAGACTAAATTGAATTATTTTTTAATACATTAATGATTGGTTTTTCGCTTAAAAGAAGTTAAGTTTCTTTTTGTGCAGTTCTTAAATCCTCAATTAATCCGGTTTTCAAACGAACTATGCGAGTCGTAGTTGTATTTTGTCCGATTTTGAAAATTTATAAACAAACTAAATTGAATTATTTTTTTTAATAGATTAATAATCGGTTCTTCGCTTAAGAAAGTCAAATCTCTTTTTCTGCAGTTTTCAAATCCTCGATTAATCCGGTTTTCAAACGCACTATGCGAGTTGTAGCTATATTTTGTCCGAATTTGAAAATTTATAAAAAAAACTAAATTGAATTATTTTTTAATACATTAATAATTGGTTTTTCGCTTAAAAAAGGTTAAGTTTCTTTTTGTGCAGTTCTTAAATCCTCAATGAATCCGGTTTTCAAACAAACTAAGCGAGTCGTAGTTGTATTTTGTCCGATTTTGAAAATTTTTAAACAAACTAAATTGAATTATTTTTAATACAATAATTATCGTTTTTTTGCTTAAGAAATCAAGTCTCTTTTTGTGCAGTTTTTAAATCCTCGATTAATCCAGTTTTCAAACGCACTATGCGAGTTATATAGCTGTATTTTGCACAAATGTATCCATTATTACATTTATTATGTTTACTTGGAATGTAAGTGATGATTCAATTAATATTGAATTTATTAATGAAATTAATTATATATTACCTTTACATTCGTGTTGATTCAATTAATACTATATTAGTTCTTAAAATTAATAAATTATTTATCTAAAAAAACGAAGTGAAGAAGTGTTTTTTTTATCTACATTGAACAAGAATTCCAAAAATAAGAACCGGTTTAATGTACACTTTAGACCATTCTTCATAATTTCGGCGTTGAAAGTAATGACCTGAGCGAGCAATTACCTTAATAAGAAAAGAACAAAATAAATAGTATAATCTACTAATTTTCTTCGTGACATAATTACTCGTTTCATTCATACGCTCATTGTTGTCTTTAGCAATGATAATTAATTGTCCTCATGCCGTGCTACATAACTCCACACTTTGACATCTAACCCACTGAACCCAAAATAAAAAGTGGTTCTTCTCGGTTCCGTTTTTTTTTTTGGTATCAATACTTGTTGGTGACTCGACTGTGAAAGTTCTTCTTTATTGAACGAAGAGATCGTCGCCCGCGGATCATATAGTAATACGAAAACAACAATATGAGTTTTGATCGAAACCAGTTAAACGGAGGAACATATCGATTCTATTACAAAATATATTCAACAACAAATTCAAATAATCTCATTTATTTTTTTTGTTTCTTTAAATTAACTTAACTTAATTTAAGAATGTTTAAAATCTCAATGTATATATTTCGATGACCCGACAAAAGCGCGCGTTTCCTGCGCGTTTTTGTTACCTTTTTCCAATTAGAATAAAATCACAAAATTTAATTTAAATTAAAAAAAATCAAAGAGACAAAAAATAATAAATTGTAATTCTAATAACTTCAAAATTATCAGTTTATTATTAATGATTGAACTAATTTAAATATTTTGATTTGTCTTCTTATGAATTTTGCTACAAAATTATTAGATCATTAGCAAATATTTAAATGAACGTTTCATACGTTTAATTAATGAATGTGAGAAAAACTGTTTTTTTTATAACATAAGATTCCACGTTAGGAATCCGATAAATTGTCTTCAAACGTTGTTGTTTTAAGACAATGCGATGTACAATAATAGTGGCAAAAGAAGGAAAAAAATAAGAGAACACAAACGTTGCCATCAGCAAGAAGAAATTGAAATTAAAATTGTGCGAAATTCCTTTTTATTTTTTCCGAGGACTTTCTTTTTCCTCGCCTTCGGATGCGGCAGAAGCTTGTTCTTCCGAAGGCAATGAATATTATAATAATGGGATGGGAGCGAAAAATTATTGTCCAAACAATGAGTGGAAAAAAAAAGTAACAACACAAACATACAAACTGCGAAGAGTCGATACACGCAGAGGTTTTAGTTTTGTTAATTATACGTGTATGCAAGAAGAAAATAACATGGATAATATAAAACGTGAACGTGAATTTGTTACGAAACGACGAAGTTCAATGCCACAACGTCTCCCATTGTTTATAAACACTGTAATTTTTGAAAATAATCATCTTGAGAATTGTTTATTTATTGAAATTTATTCAAATGCAAATGTACTACCTCGCATAGTACGGGTTTTAAACCAGACTAAAGTGAATCCGGACTGATCGAAACTACACTGTGCGAGGTGTTTCTGTGCAGCAAAGAATAATCTATGAATTTACAATTATATTTGCTACAAATTTACGAATTGTTGAAAAAAAATCTCGAGAATTGTTTATTTATTGAAATGTTTTCAAATGCAAATGTAATACCTCGCATAGTACGGGTTTGAAACCAGACTAAAATAAATCCGGACTGATCGAAACCGCACTGTGCGAGATGTTTCTGTGAAGCAAAGAATAATCTAATTCTCGAAGATAATCTTGAGAATTGTCTATTTATTCAAATACAAATGCAATACCTCCCATAGTACGGGTTTGAAACCGGACTAATCGAAAACTTTAAAACCGCATAAAAATAAACTGCACAAAATGAGACTTGATTGTATACAGAGAGAGAAAAAAAAACGATCTTTTATGTATAAAAAATAATTTTGTGTAGTAATTGTTTATAATTTATAAATCTTTATATATTTTGAAATGTTCAAACCGGACTAAAGTGAATCCGAACTGATTGAAACCGCACTAAACGAGGTATTTGTGTAAAGCAAAGAATATTCTATAATTACGCAATTTATAATTAGAATCAAATGTGAAAAGCAATGCGTGATATACATTTTCGATGAAAGTTTGAATTTAAAAACAGTTTTACTTTCTTATTATAAAACAAAATAAATTAATTATTCAATCAGAATTTATACTGAATTTATATTGGCTTAATTTTAAAATACTTTTTATATTAAAAAGTAATTATATTTTTGTGTAAAACGAAAAATAGTGAAATTATAATGAAATAAAAATCTTAATCAATTTCTAATCGATGAGTTTCTTGTGTCAATAACAATTTCTCTTCATTTCTCTTAAGTATTCATAATTGACTATAAAGAATTAATTAATTTTCTAAATAAAAATGTGTTAAATAATAATTAAAAATGCAAGAGATGCAAATTCAGTAATAATTTTGTAAATTATACAAATAATTATCTTTATTGCATGGAAATATTTTGATTTTCCAAACAAGTTTCTATATTCAAGTCACTATTAAAACTAAACAACTACTCGTAACTACAATGTGGAATACATAGGATTTATTTTATTGGTGGAAGAAATGGTTTACGAGCTTGTTGTTGCTGTTTTTTTTTTTAAATTTTCTTATGTACAAGCGCTCTCATTTCGTGCTTCGAAACTGCAGTTCCTGTATTTTGCTAAAGTACAAAACGTGTAATAAGAGGTAGCACGTACCACTTATGTACGCTAGATGAGATTTCTCTTCGTCATTTATCAAGAAATAAACACATAATAACACTTTTATAAATGATAATGTATGTTCTAGTTTATAATTATTGTATTTGTTGTAGGAATGAATCAAGCATCTCCTAATTACCAATGAAGTTTCCACGATGAACCTGAAAGTCTTAGCAACAATAGTTCTTGCTGTATTGCACTGCACGATCGGTGAGTATTCGAGGATTGCAACATCAATAGAATTTCATTCATACAGCAACCAATTATGTACTGAATCGAAGATCCTTTGATGCGCTGCAACATCGGGATCTGCAATTATAAAGACTTTCTCAAAATATTGATATAACTTTAGAATTGCACATATTATGTAATATTGTATATTATTTGCACAAGTGATTAAAAGTTTTATACTAATAAACAGTAGATTTTAAGCTTATTATTAAATATAAAAATGAATAAGAAAAAAGGGATTTATTTGCAAATAAGTCTAAAGCTACACTTTCTTAATTACATCAAAAGTGGAAAGAAAACTTATTTTACAATTATCATTATAACACATATAAATAAATTATGAATGAATTTTTAACTTAGAAAACTAAATTTTGATACAATAGATATTAACAACTTATATATTTCATTATATAATTACAGAAGTAATTAATCCGATTAATCCGGTTTAAAAATTTTAAAACTAACTATTTTTTTATTCAGAACAATAAAATTGTTAAAAATTAGTACACAAAATGATTTATACATCATTTCTTCTATTTACTTTTTAGTCAAGTCACTTTTAGTGCGGTTTATTTCTTGTATGTATTTGGTTCGTCGATTAGTCCGGTTTGAAATTGGCGGTTTAGATTAACCGCACTATGCGAACTGTTCAAGGCCGCACTATGCGAGGTATTGCTGTATACAAAGATTCAATCACAAATTTTTAAAATAACCAAAAGCGGACTGATCGAAACCGCACTATGTGAGGTATTTCTATATACAAAGATTCAAATACACATTTCTTAAGGTATCAAACGCGGACTGATCGAAGCAGCGCTATGCGAGGTACTTCTATATATAACAATTCTAATACATAAATACCTCGAATAGGGGGCTTCGATCAGTCCGGTTTAAAAATTTCGAAGCACCGAAATTATTTATTTAGAAAAAGAAAATTCTTAAAAATGATTACACAAAATTATTTATACATAATTTTTTCCATTTAATTTTTAGTAAGTCCACTTCTTGTGCGGTTTATTTCTTATATGTATTTAGTTCCTCGATTAGTCCGGTTTGAAAATAGCGGATTAGATTAACCGCACTATGCGAGGTATTGCTGTAACAATAAAAGAAAACTATTTGCATGTTCTATGAAGCATTGCATTTTATGGATTTTTCTTTCAGTCGAAGTTTCAATATAATTCTTCATTATATTTCAATTAATATCATATGCAGTAGAAATTCAGTACAAATTGACGAATCTGATAAACTGTAATGTTATTCTATATTTTTTTTGATAATAGTAAAGAAAATGTGAGTTTTCATTATGAGAAATAACGACTTTTACCATCGCACTTAGTAATTGTCCTTTTAACAGTTAATTGCAAATACTGAAGGAGTGTCGTCCACATGGCGGAATAAATTTAATTACTAACAGGATAAATCTTCTCGCTGCAGAATAATCTTATCCGAATGTCTCCTTCGAGAATACCATCGAATATCATCAATCAAAGTCGCGAAAGTCAACACGTTTTTTAATTTGTTGTTGTTCCTATTCGGAAAATGCGTTTCCTGCATGCATCACTCCAGTTTTGTAACTGCGAGTTCCGCATTTCTGCAGTGATAAATTTATTGCATAAGAAACGATGCTGGTAGTTTCCAAAACTTGAACAATTCCCAAGTAAAGCGAGTCGATTACTCTAAATAATCACGGTGCGTTTTGAAATCCAGGCGTAAAAATTGTTGCAGTTCCAGATTAGTAATCTACATCATATTTTATTCATGAGTAAAAGTGTGCAAAAATAATGGCTGCGTTTCCTGAGGCTCTCTCGCATCCTGCTCCGCGCATAATAACGCTTTTCTTATTTAATTAATTGAAACACACAACTTTCTATCTTCGTTGCACTGATCGCACCCGCTAATTGCAGACTTTTCGATTTTGCAACTCTTGCTTTAGTTAATTTTTTTTATATAATTGTGCTTTCCTCGTCGTCCTGCGCGCGGTTTCAAGAAACAAGGAAAACTCGTGTCCAAACGCGTAACGGTTTTTTTTTAAATTTAATGTTTTAAGTCCATACTTGTTGCTGGAAACACGTTTTCGTGGATCCGCTATCTTGGATTACAAGAGTTGGAGACTTGTTTCTGGAATTGCGAGGAAAAGCGTTTACTGATGATGATGATGAAACAAAGGCCAATAACGACGATAAATTTGCTTCGCTTCAGTTGAGATGGGTCATGGCTTCGTCCTCATCTTAGCCTCCAGCATCCGTTTCTTTCACAGTGGTCCCAATATAAGTGCATGGGAAAGGACGCAAGGACGAGACGCCTCGGAGCGATTTATGACGCTCGTAAAGCATCCCTCCGACTTCGCGATTCATTTAAATAAAATCAACAACCAATCTAAACTTCACTAAAACTTTAATGCGTTTAGAAATTAAACTTTATTCACAGACTACCTGTCAAATAGTTAATACGAACTTTTTGATAAGAAGAACAACTTAACAATCATTTAGAAACATCCGCAGACGTGAATTGAAACTTAAAACTTTAAGAATTTAGTTTTTCTAAGCGATTTTTTAATAGAATCCTAATAATTACATACATTAAAAAATATACTAAATTTAATGAAAAATTTTCGCTCTATTTTTAATATAGTATATTTTTTAGTCATTCAAAAATTAACGAAAATATATACATATTTATAATTACAATAATTAAAATAACGACTATAAAAGAATTTTCGACAAATACTTATATAAATATTACGTGATTTTACTTCACATAGATAACAAATATCTTATTATTTGATGTAGCAATAATTTTTTATAGTGCGGTTTCGCCAATTATGAGGACTGTATGAATCTGGTCTAATCTAGGAATTAATGTACACTATGTACACTATGTACACTATGTACACTATGTACACTATGTACACTATGTACACTATGTACA
>NW_017098649.1:0-1327 GCF_001412225.1 Nicrophorus vespilloides | reverse complement strand
CGTAAGAATGATTTATATTTAATAAAATTGCATTTATGAAAATTCGATATGTTGGATGGAATTTATGGAGTTTATTAATATTAAGTTAATTATTTTGCAACATTTCTTATATACTAAATATTTAAAAAATCGTCTATGTTAATATACAAATTTATTTAATTTATATACAAATACATAAATAAACACAATTTATTTATTGCAATTCAAACAAGAAATAATGTCACCAAAAAAGAAAAACAACTAAAGCAGAATCAAAAAATAATATATACCCAAAAAAGAACAGAAATATTATAAATATAAACAAATTAATAATTAGTAAATACTTAACATAAAATAATTGTAAAAATAATAATCAACTTGAATGATAAAAAAGCAGCTTTTGTAAAAAGGACATGATTATAAGGACATATGGAATTTAAAAATATATAATTTTGAAATGTTTTTTATTTCATTTATAAATAAATTAAACGAATAACTAATTTTGACTGAAAATACATGAAAACGCATTTAACGAACCTTTTTTTATTAAATGTAGAGGTAATTAGTAATGACTTATTAAGTTTAAAAAGGCAAGATTATCTATGTTAAAGTTTTCATTCACTTGTTATGTATAAATGTTGTTTATATAATTAATATATCTTTTGTTATATACTAAATATTTAATTGACTGAAAGTATCTATATGAAAACGCTTATAACGAACCAATCATTTCATTAATAGCAATCTACGATAGTAATTAGCAATGATTTCTTTGTTTTATGTAATTTATTATATAGCAGATATTGGAAAAGCTAAAGTTTCCAATATGAAATTATGAGCAGTACCGATTTTTTATTGTATCAGGAAACAGAAGTAATTCATTTCAGTATCAAACTGTGTTGAATTAGATAATTTATATACAAATTATTATTTTTAAATATATTAACCTACTCTTACTTAAAAATTAAGTATTAAATGTCAAATTCTAAATATATTACTTTTAACTTGAAATACTTCAGAAAATTTGTTGTAATTATTCAGCTGAGCACAAATAACAACATTCCTTCGACACCCTTAAAGTTAACTTTACATAAATGTTTGATGCACTAAAATAAATTGATTACTGTTAACTTACCATACAAATTTTGTAATCTGTTGTAATCATCTTGATTTTGCTAAAATTTGATTAATATAGGCTGAAATAAGGTGAAAGCATAAAGAAAAGATAGATTTGGGATGTACTAAAATTAAATATATTTACATAAAATATAGTATACAGTTAATATATTACAAAACATATGTAAACAAATTGACTGAATGTTTTGGGATTCATCTTCCAAGTCCTCCA
>NW_017098648.1:0-1843 GCF_001412225.1 Nicrophorus vespilloides | reverse complement strand
CTGAGCAAATTATGATGATAATAATTCTTATTAAATGAAACCATTAACTAAATCAGTCAGCGAAAGAGAACGAAGAATGTTTGCTCGGTGCAATAATTGAGGACGGAGAAACAACATAGACTGATTAAAAATAGTACGAAAATCTTTACAAATGCATTAAGAACAGTGTGGTTAAAGAGCGTATCTTCAATAACGCAGTTTACTTTTCTACTAAAAATTATAATTATTAATCCAAAGTCTAATTACCAAACATTTACAGTTTTTTTTAAAGCCAATATCTGTATTAAAAAAAAAACAATTTTTGGTCAATTTAAATGTTGTTTGTTTTGCAATTTTCAAACAATGAATCCGGACTATGCGATGTATGAGTTAAAATATTAAGAATTTCCAACGACTCATACCGAAAATATTTTGCGACTTGAAAAGTGGGCCAAAATACCGTTGCGACGTCTCGAGATGATTCCAGTGAGAGTTAAATGCTAAATAATTAAGTTTCTATAAGAGGTCGAGACACCGAGAAACGTATTATACTTAAGTACACAAAAAAATCGCAAATGTTGACAAAAGTAATTTCAGATTACTTTCGAATGTCCCATACACAATGTTACTTTCTTATAAATAAATAGAGAGAGAAGAAAAAAGTCAAAATAAAACACTAAATTTGAATGTCTAATACGAAAATGTATGAGCAAAACTAAAAGTTGGCATATTGTGAAAGATCAATCTGTTGAATCTACCGGATTAATTGAGGACTTTATAACATAAAAAGTGACTTAACTGTAAAACAATAAATTACATTTACAAAAAATCATGTAAAATTCTTTGTTTTGTTCAATTAAAATTTTATTATCTATGAAGAAACCTTGACAAAATAATTAATAAAAGAAGACATTAATTTATCAATTCACAATAATTAAAACTGTGGACAACATGTGATGCAACACCAAGACGGAAATACGATTTTATAGTTCAGTGCTTGGAGCAAAATGCATATAGAATCAGAAGCCAGTAAATCAAACATACAAATCATACAAAGGTTCCAATCAAAATGCCTAAGAAATATTATTGTGGCTCCATGGTTCGACAGGAATAACCAAATACACGAAGATCTTCATATATAGAAGCGCAGTAAACTAAAGTAGCAAATACTTTTTCTTAGTTTATTTTAAAATTATTATAAAGTTAAATTAACTAAACGACAAAAATTGAACTAAATGACCAATAATGCTTGCTCTATTTGAATTTAAATAAGAATCTTTGTAAAATCCAGAAAAAAAGACATCAAATCTGCCTTACTTTATAAAGTATACAACTGTAGATAAGACTCTCACTGAAATATCATAACGAAAAATACGCTCGCATTGTGCTAACATACTACTTGCTACTCACCAAGTAAGTAAGAGATGCACCCATGTTTTTTAAAAATTGATTTGGCAAGTAATATTTAAACTTTTTGAAATAAATAACAAATATTATCAATTCTAGTATTTCACTTTCCAATATATCTAATATATTTGTCAAAACATTTAAGAAATAATCAAGTTACAAATGAATTAGTTATTTTAATAACATGTTTTTATTTATCATTATAAATTATTAGTAAAAGCATAACCTTTTGTCTAATAAAAAAATTAGTAAATAATGATAAATTTAAAAGGAACTTTTTAGTAACGTCTGTTGTTTTAATTATAAATCTTGGGCGTCTTATAAACATTTAATTTACATTAACTCATAGACCCACAAAAACTAGTACATTTTTTTATCAATGATAAAAACAGAATTCATATTGTATCCAAGAAGAACATTTAAGTTAGAATTCAAGAATACTAGAGTTTTACTGTAT
>NW_017098647.1:0-14385 GCF_001412225.1 Nicrophorus vespilloides | reverse complement strand
AAAAAATACGATACACATTTATAATTACAATAAAAATAAAATTGCATTGCACATTGAACATCATTATAATATTTAACAGGAGAGGAATAAATGAACGTCCATTTCTCTCATCATTTTTTTTTTTTAATTTTTTAATTCTTTTGTTTTATATATTTTTTTATTATTGTTATTAAACCATATTTTATTTTTTCATTCTTTTGTTTTATATTTTTTTATTTTTGTTATTTTTTTTCATATATTTTTTTATGTATCTATTTGTTTATACATAATATTTTTATATAATATGGTTTTCTTATTACTTTTTATATTATTTTTTCTATATTATGAATGTGTAATATGCAATGCATTACAATATAATAAGCGCTTTTAGCTGTACAGCATTGACTTAATACGATCTTATAGATTGTGTAAATGTATATTTCGTTCATGTTTTGGTTCCGGGTGTATGTCATTTCTTTGTGTTCTTCTGTTTCAGGTACCTAGATCATAGCATTTCCTTCTTTCCTAAATTTCCCTATTTTCTTTTTAATTCCTCCCGGGTGTGCGGTCGCGCGTTTGCTCTCATTTGCTGTGAATGAGAGCAGCGGCTTCCACGTGGCCGCATCCCCAGGTGCAAAAGGTATATCATCTTCTCTCGAAGATGATAACCAGGTATCAATTCAAGCGCAAAACACAGCCTCTGAATTTCGATGCAAGACCGTTTCGCATATAACCTTCACGAGGTTGCACCTGTTTCATACAGAATATGCTACGGATCTCGTTTTGATTGCAAGACCGTTTCGCATATAACCTTCACGAGGTTGCACCTGTTTCATACAGAATATGTTACGGATCTCGTTTTGATCCACTAGATTTATCATACGCTGGTTTATCTATGGGATTAAAATTAAATTCTATATTAAAAATCTCCCGACCTTGTCCAATCTATCCACTTACCATACTCTAAAAACCCAAAATGAAAAAAGTTAAAGGTATCTTGAGATATCAATTTAAAATTACAACACGTAAAATTAACATCACGGTTACTTATTAAATTTATTCAATGAGGAGTGTAATCTAGGGAAATTACATGTCAAGGGGTACGCTAATGAAAAAAGATAGGGAATCGCTGGTTTAAATGATTCAATCCGTCAACCCGTCTGAGTTTCCACCAAATCCGATGAATAATAAATAAATTAAAAAAAAAACGAGTATCCTTATAAAGAATTGCGAAATTCGAGCACCGAGGAGATCCTTCAGTTAAATGTTGAATAAAATTTACGAAGCCGAAAGAAAGAAATAAAAAAGAATGTAAAAGCGAAGGGACAGATTGAAATGAATGCGGTGAAACTACCCTTTTTTTTTTGGTTTTCTGTCGACCGCCTACGCTCATCTCGTAGTCGGACACGAACACCCCCGCACCAGCAGCAACAAAAGCCACGCAACGGGCGAAAAAGGGAAAGAATCAAAATGCATATAAAACGCGTACGAATAGAATATATGTGTGTGTATAAAATATTCCTCCAGTTAACCATTCGAGTTGTCAGTTACTGTTGTACCTCGTTGCCATGTAAAGAGAAAACCGAACGAAAAAAGAGCGACCGCATATAAAATGAACGGTGTCCAATAACGGATAATAATAAAGGTGCACTCTTTATATAGAAGAATGTCCATGAAGACAATCCGATGCGAACGCAACAATAAAATGCATAATAGCTATTACGTATCGCGAAGGGAATTCTTCAGTTCAGCAAGTACAAATCAATGGAAAGGCGAAACCGCAACAAAAGAAAGGCAAGAAAGGATGAGATTCAATGCTAATTTCCAAACCGAAATTCCTATGTCCGAATCCGGAGAGGATGAGCCGACCCCGTGTATATTTATCAATGCATTCCTATTAATTGAACTAAAGAATGAAAGAAAAGAAAAAAAACGCAAATAGAAAGTTCAAGAAACTTTGAATTTAGTGAAACAACTTAATAAGTTATGTTGTTGATACTATTTGAAATAATAATACATTTTATCACAGTAATATTCAAAAATTATTATGTTAAAACGTTTATTTTAAAAAAAAAATTTGATAATCTAATTCAAACTTTTGATTAAAAATTAAATTAATAACTTTAATAAGCGTATTTTTGTGTAATGTATAGTAATGTATAAAAGTTGTAAACTCAGTGCATCATCAAATTGAAATAAATAAGAACGTAGGCTTAGAAATTGAAACAGGAAAAGTTTAATCAAAACTTGCTCGATTTTCGCCACACGAAATAACAACACCTACGGGACCCATTAAATCACATCTCTCTCTTCTGAGTGCGCCAAGTGTAAGAAAATTAGAATACTTTGCTGGTGGATGCAGAGATGAACAGAGTAAAGATATGATCTTCGAAATGTTCTAATTAAATAGTTTCACTGCTTGCTTGCATTCCATTAATTAGTTGATAAATTAATAAACCCGACATTCTGCATCGCAGCACCAATTATATACTATTCGGTTTGGTTCGGTTCGAACTGTATGGATAGAGGAGATCCAATGTAAACTTGCTAATTAATTACAGCGCGGTTGGGATATATTGTAATTTTACTTTTCACTCGAGTGAATTAAATTGTGTTTGATTTATTCAATATTTATTTCAAATATTCATAAAATCTCTGCTAAAAGAAATTACATAATGGTGCGTGAGTAAAGTTGACGAGAACAGCGATTTGTTAACGAATTATAATATTCCCAAGATTACTAGAACGTCAGAGGGGAGAGTTTAAAACACGAAAGAAACACATTTGGGGCGTTCTCTCACCTACGCAAAGTTTCCCTTCAAAAATGGTCCCATTTCGTCCACAATTTCCCCGCAATCCTTTTTCCAAAGTCGAGATCGAGTCGAGCACAAAAAGAAATATATTTATATGTAAGAAAGAAGGAACAAATCACTCAGACACGAAATCCAAAAGGGATGAAAGATCGGTTCTCCGCACGTGAACTTTGGCACGCATTCAACGACAGCACCAAAACTGAAGCAACAAACAACACACACGGTACGTTACGCAAACAGGTTGCCTCTTTTACGGACGACCGACCGACCTCACTGTTCCTCTTCTGGTCCTGCTGTACTCGCAGGAAACGCAATCTTTCGACTGCTGCATCGAGTTTCTGGCCGGCCAGCAACATGCTGAAGAGCGGTTGTTAGCGAGCGCGCGCAACGCTCTCGCCGCTCTTCAACAGCAGCAGCAACACACAGAAACACTCGACATTATTGTAAATATGAATAAAACAACCCTCTCGCAACCATTCCTTCTTCAATATTTATGTCGACCCACGAACACTTCATTTTTAACTGCATCGCATTCCCCCAGAAGGTTTGCACAAACTGCAACACGTCAAAACATCGAAACGACATCTATAAGATTGAAATAAAGATGAATAGAATGCGAAGATTGAACTAATTTAAGTATGAATAGAAGAACCATGTAAATTTTGCACAAACTGAAATATAAAAGATTATAAAATCCGAGGTGACTTATACAATTTGTACAAAACTGAAAAGCTTAACAGTATAAAACAAAATTTCCTTAACATCGACCCACTTCTCAAGACGTTTTGCTCAAGATAGTTTATTTTAACTTGCATTATAAAAAACATACGAGAAGTAAACTTTAAAACACATTAAGTCAACTATTAAGTAACACAATCTAAACAGAAACATACAACATGTTACTAGATTATAACGTTTACTATAAAATGAGAATTGTAAATGATTCCAATATAAATTAACTTGTTAAAATCTCGTTCACTTTAGATGCTTCTGTAACCTAGTGAATTGAAATACCTTAGTCAACAACAACAGAATGAAGACCTATTTAACAAACCACGTTTAATCCGGATTTGCGTTGAAGAGAAAAAAGTAAATAAATAATTTGTAATTAGTTCAAAGTCGTCGTCGTGTGATTAGTCTAAAGTGTACATGGTGCTATACGTATTTACGTTGCATGAGGCTAATTCCATATGTGTGAAGGAGTGAGAGAGAGATAGAGTGAGTTCGGGGTGCGCGATGGATGGAATTAGAATTGGTAATTAATTAAGTGGCGTCGGCGAAATTGTCATGCCAAGTGCACTAAGTACTTAGCAGACATGTGCATTTCAATGAGGGGATTATGCGGAGCCGAAGGAAAGCAACAAATGTAACAAACAAAAAACAAAAAATATGAAATATGACAAGAGCAACAACGTGCAATATATACGAAGAAATTCAGTTTCTCCGATGAGATTCAAAACGGAATATTCAATTTTCGTTCTTGAGTCGAGTTTTCTCGTATACAGATGTAGATTGAATCACAGCTTGAAGTCTGCGCAAAATCGATCGTTCATATATAAGTTTTTTTTTTGATCTACAAAAGAAATATCGAATTTGATTATTAATTATATAATAATTTTCAGTTATAACAGGAAAACATGAAATCAATGAAAATATAGATTAGAAAAACTTTAAATCTTCCTAATTGTTATATTTTACTTTACTTTTTACAAAAAAATCAAATACTAAAGTAGAAGCATCACAAAGAATTAAATGTAATCTTATGAGATCTTTTATCGGTATTAAAGTCAGTCTTTATTAGATATTTATAGATTTAGTAGCATCTTTTATCTATATCGACAATGCTAATAAACACTACATTATTATCGAATTAAATGAGTCAGAAGACTGGTTTAGAAGAGACGGAGACAGGTCAAAGAAGTGAAGTATACCTGCGAACGCAGCTCCAGGAATGATGACCACACTATAAGGATTAGTCGTTCTTCTGTTAAAGGCATTCTTCTTTCGTGTTTTTTGTTTTTCTTCGCGTCTAGAGTGCGTCTCCCTCGGAAGTCTAAAGCTACTGAGATCAGGGCAAGAAGCCTTCCATTGAATAATGTAATATTATGATTGCAACAATATCATTCTTTCTTCCTTCGTGTTATTTTATCACCAATATCAATATTTTTACTGTTTCCATTTTTCATTATGCAAATTGTATTATATAAATTACTGTTTAATACGAATCGTCTCACTCCCTTTTAGTTAATAGACCACACACACACATACACTGTATACTTATGGTAATATTTTAACTTTCGTTAAGTTTTAAAACATCATAATTAATCTAATTAAAATCATTTACACACGTCGCTTAATTATCAATGCAATATACTAACTAATGAATACCACCCAGTCTGAATCTTATTATCATTAATTCAAGCTAATAAATGTCGTTTTCTCTGTGTATTTTAATTTGCTTTGATTAATT
The DNA here is from genome assembly GCF_001412225.1 of Nicrophorus vespilloides. Classification (NCBI taxonomy): domain Eukaryota; kingdom Metazoa; phylum Arthropoda; class Insecta; order Coleoptera; family Silphidae; genus Nicrophorus; species Nicrophorus vespilloides. The sequence continues at coordinate 9,123 of NW_017098647.1, read as the reverse complement.
CGATCTGCATTAAAAATTAGTGCGGATCGGAGACGGTGGTTTAATGCATATCTCCAATGTGAACTGCAGAAAAAATTTATATGTTTCTATATGGGCCGATGGCCGATGGTTTATTTTTATAAAACATTAAAGCGCCGTAATAAACATAAATCCAATTTAAACCGTGCGCATTAGATATTTTCCGGTTGCAGAAACTGCACGAACATTAAATTATAATTGCCACTCGGCTCAGGTGCAGTGCAAAACTATTCCAATCCACCTACCAACTAATTCTACCGCATCGTAAAAACTTAAAAAACGAATTACAAAACATCGGATTAAAGGATTCACATTCTGAATATAGTTTTTTCAATTAGTGATTATAGAATCTAATCTAATAACAAAACTTCTTGTACAAAGTTACTTGGCAATTGGAGTAATTGGTCATTTTATTATTAAAACTTACTATTTCATTTAATAAATTTCTATTAATTCAACATTATGCAATAACATTTCAACGAAATTATTTCAACTCTCATTCTGTTAGATAATTAGAGGAATTGTATTAACAGATGAACTTCTAGTTTTCACTTAGCAAAAACTTATAAGAATCTATTGTACGTTGCGGACAAAGAGGGGCCTCGTCTGCAAAGTTTCGCGAAGATAAGTGCATATTGTCAATTTCCAATTCAATTGCATCGTGATATCATTAATATCGCGTTCTCTCCAAATGCAAAATGTTGATAACTAATTGCGAAGAACAGAAGCCTTTCCCACTGCACGCGAATCGTGGGGGGTAAATACAGCACATCCATCATGCAGACTAAGAATGTTCATCTCTCATTCTCTCTTTCGGTTCCTCCACCAGAGGCATAAATTAGAACGCGCAGCGATTTATCTCCACAATTCCATTCGAGGCGAAAGCTTCGGAAATTGTTTAATTACGAGACGGGACGCGTTTTCCATATACGGTTTTCGATGTATTCAATTAAGATTACAAAAACAAAAAAAATTAAAACACCATTAATTTACTGCCGCGGATAACACAATGACGCTATTGGAATTTCAGTTATTTACATCTAATTAGACGTTCATGCGTGTTTCGCCATCACCCTATTTCCTTCCCTATACATGATACATGATTTCATCGGGACAGGAGAACGTTAATGAGCTTTGGCGGAGGCCCTTTTGTCTTCGCGAGCTTCGGCAGTCTATTATGGTCCGATTATCGCAGACCAAAACGGACGTTAATCATTGCTCATTATCGTGTCCCAGACGCAATATCGCGCTGCACTTTGCAGCCCTAATCAATATGTTAACGTACAACAAATAGGATAGGGTCCGAATCCGAAGATTCCATTTCATTTTTCCGATTGTTCCTGCCGCTATTTCCATTTAGATCGAACGCAAACAACGGGCAAACCGGGAAATTTTGTTGCGAGCGTGCAAATAGCACCGGTTATTTATCTTGCGGATTTCCGGAAAAGCCTCCAACCCCCCTCACTCTTAGGCCGACCGCAAAATACGGATCATAAGGCAAATAGAATTTGCCGTCATTCCGTATCCCCAAATATTTAACTTTCGACGTTTCATCATCATGATCAAAATAATAAAAACTATTCAAATTTGTTTAAAACGTTGTAACTTGAACTCAAAGTATCTACAATATATTCATATAACTCAACTCAATCAATATAACTCAATATTGAAGTTTTAAGTAACGCAAAGCCTGCGAAATGTTGGTAATCTCGTATCAAATGGATGCACTTCTTGGAAACGCATTTGTCACGCACAATCCGTGCGGCGACCAATTGATAAAAGGATTATCAGCTATTAGTGTGCGCGCACGTTGGGAATAGACAGATTACAACGAGCGAAAACAACCCTCCTAATCCCAATTACAAGCGCGACACCGAAATCCCCTCGCAAAATTCGAATTAAACGAATAATAAAAAAAAAGATTCTCTTTATTTTACGGTTTGGAATTGGCGGCATTCCATTTTCAGGCGATATTAAATGCGATATTATATATCGAATTCCCTCCGGTTTTGGCGGAATTCCATATTTCCAATTCGGAAAACAAAAAAAAAATAATGAGCGACCGCTTCGTCGATTTCAAATATCGCGCTAATTGCAATCATCGACAATTCATTTTTAATTCCTTCAAATTAATAACACCGCCAATTTATATCGTGAAAAAAAATCTAATAATTTTAAAAATTAACAAATTCAATAATTGATTTGCAATAATTTCAATGTAGCAAATATTTAGATATTAGATAACAATTCACTATAGTAATTAATGAATGAATCAGAAAATACACCTTAAATTAAGTGAAAGTTTAAATTAATTTATAAATTTAAAGAAATCGTCTTTAAATTATGTATAAAAAATGATTGATCTTTACGAATTCACAAGAAAATTTAATATAAAATCCATCGAGTTTAATAAATGTATTTCAAACTGTTTTAGCTGGGAAATGTGTTAAAGAATCTAACATTAATTTCATTGGATCGATACAAGGGAGAGCGGGCATTCTCGTTGTTTTTTTTTCGGTTTATTGAAACACATTGAAGAGAAAGATTTGCGCAATTAAATTTAATGCACGGCGGTTGCTTGCAAAAAGCACTCAGGTCTGGGGCTATTGTTAGGGCATTATTTAATGGAAGGACGTAATGGCAGGGCTTTCCTCCTATTTTCGTATAAGATTAATCTTATCCACGATCGCACACTATAAGGTGGCAACAATAACAATATAGAAATAAAAGGACGTTGAATAGTTATCATCAAATCGGTATATTTCAACTTCATTTACAGTTCACCCATCCAAATATTAACTGGGGGATGCAGGTTGTTTAACTTTAGTTGAGCTATAATTAATCAAAGTTGTCGAGTGAGAATGCATACCTAACATGTATCAAATTTCGCTTAAGATAATTGATGATTAAATCGCACCGCGATCAATTAATCAAGTATAGTTTAGCATAAATCTTGTTTACTTAAAAAAGAAAACCTCAATTTTACTGTTGGTGTGGGGGGGGGGATGGAGGCAATTAATTACAATATAAACGCTTTTGTGTGTGGCACCCTTCTTCCATCCATCCATCCCTTTTTTGAAATTATGCAGATAGATGTTTATGCAGACGCTAATAAATTGCCAGCCATTAGGCCCGCTTTACTTGTTGGATTTCCAAAAAGGGATGGGATTTTGAATGGGACGAGATCGTAAAAAGCACGCAGCATCCCCTCGCGTCATGCAGTTAGGTAACAAAAGTAACAGAGAGAGAGATTGAAGTTATTTTCTATTACGCAGAATATACAACCCTCCCTCTTTGTGTCTATGTTATCTGGCACATCGCATCAAAGCACAGCTGCTGTTTACGCCTTTTTTACCACTCATTTCCTTGACAAATACGCGTGGAATTGGATGAGGGGGAGGAGGAAGAGAATGCGAGACGGACCGGATTCCTCTATAGCCAACATGTATTGCTCCCTGTAGTGCTAGGGTGGATATGCAGCCATAAGAAAGTGGGGCCATTTATTAGTGCCCGAATAAAGGGTGCATTTTTCTACAAGGATCAAAGAACCTTTTTTTTTTTCATTAAAACAACATGCCTACATGTGCACACAACTCCATATATTAATTAAGACTTCTAAATTAAACATTTCAACTGAATGAACTATCCACAATCATGCATTGCTTAACTCTCTCAAGATATCAATCTCAAAGTAAACTGTTAAACAAATTTCCATTTTTATTTAAATATTATATAAACAGTTCAGAAACGAATGCAAATATCGTCCCACTGTTAAAACTGATTAATATCGAAACGGTAGTTGTTTATGTTCAAGTTATAATTATTATTATAATAATAATAATAAAGTGTGGTCGAAATAAATTTGCATTTGAATCGACACAAATCGTTCTGTTCTGGTCGTATAATAAACGCATTTCCGGTGCGATCCGGGATGGGTGAAGGCTATTATTATTATTATTTCTTTCGCACTGCACTCCGTATTTCCATCCAATGCGTTCGAGATAAGAACCAGAATTTCAATGGGAAAGGAAACGGAAACGAAGAAGATGAAGTCGGGAACGTCGGAGATGATGATGATGATCATCATCATCTTCGTCGAAGCCCAGAAGGCGTATGGATAATTCACAAAGCAAACTTGATTTTGCATTTTAAAAGCACATTGTGTAACCGTTATGGTTTCCCGCTGCGCGCCCGTACTGCAATACCAATTATTCTATGTAATTGCAATGTAAATAGCATTATTTTCAATGGCTTCGTATTACTCAATAATTCTTCCTTGTAGCAAGTACGTAATATTATGTATAGACAGATTTAGTTGTTCAAATATATTACTTAATAGTATAATTCATCAATGCTTTGTCCTAGTTTCAAATATAAGAAAAAAAAAAACAAAATAATCAATAACATGAAAACAATTGAAATTAATTTATCTGTAAATTACTTAATTTTCAAATATTACATTAGTAATACATAAAATCAAAATCCTTATTTCATGTTTAAAATTTAAAGAGAAAATCCTTATGAAATTTCACTAACATACATACCGGTATATGCAACTTTTATAGCACATGAAATGAAGTTTCATTAACTTCATGTTTTGTTATAATTTATAGTCAATATTGTTGTTGGTACATTTAATTCGCTATTAAAAGGTTTTGTTCTTATATCGATTTCTAATGTTTAGTGTGTTGTATTATAGGCAACCAAACCAGCACGCGTTTACTATTCAAATCCATATGCTCACGTTTCTCATAAAGTGGAAACTGTTATTACGACAATTTACATTCACTTTTATATATGTAAACAATTGAAATTTATCACTCACCTGAGCTACGTTTTCGAAATGCTCGTGACTCTTCTGGTAGACCCGGGCCTTCTGGAGGTTGCGTCCGATGCCGGTGTTCTTCCTAATGAAAACCTCCCCGTGATTGGATAACCAGTCGAGTACCTGAAGACGACGACGACGACAACAACAACAAAAAAGAGCAGTTATACACGAAGAGCGAAGCGAATAGATTTCGAAAGATAGATAGATACCTGCTTAACATCCTCTTGGAACAATCTTAAAGCTAATCTTTGATGGAGCTTGATTTTCTTCGCATGCCACTTCTGCTCGAGCGCCCGATGATGGTTCAGTATTTGGTGGATCACAGCCAAAACGTGACTAGCCCCTTCGCTGTAATCCGCCGCCGGATTACCGCCCGGCCTATTCTCATAATTACTACCGTCACCCTACCAAATAAACAATTAAGCTTCTGTCCATAAACAATTTCAATTTGTTGGGGGAAAACGAATTATTATCAAATTTTCTGACTCAAACATTTAGTAACAAACAAATAAAATAGTATTAATATAAATAAATTAATGGAATATAAAGAAAGAGCTCTGGTTATTTTGGACGTGGTTAAAGTAAATAAGTTGTGAGTGTGTGTATGTGTGTGTATGAGGGGAAATAATTACATGTTTCCGTTCAGTTCCTGGCTGATTGCAGACTTGCACCAAGTGGTCTAATTGATAAAGTAACTTCTTGCTTGTACTATGAACCTGTTACCAAAAACAAAACCAACACCAAATTCGTAATTAGACAATTATTATATAAGAACGACAGTCGTACAACAATTATTAAGATCTCGATACATAAAAAAAAGAGAGAAAACATGTTAAAATGAGGGAAAATGTGTTCAGGCACCAACCAAGACGTGATTTATTTTGTTTGCTGCTCTTGTAAATTCATGCTCGTTTACTAATTTTCTTTTCGGATTTCAACATCACCACTACTCCATAAATATTAGAAAAAAATAACTACTGATTACTAAACATTCTACTAAATCAGATTCATTGATTAAAATACATCTTTGAATCAATGTTAAGAAACTTTGTCTTTAATATTTGTATCAATAATTTGAAGATATCAGATGTAAATATTAGAATCTTCAAAAGTGTAATTGAATTCAAGATTCAAAAAGCTTCTTCAAATAAATATGAAATGAAGAGTGGAAGTGGACCAAATCAAATTAAAATTTCCCGTATCGGTTCGAACTTCGCGCGATGTAATAAACAAGAATTTGCAATTCAATTGCGTTCGGCTGCAAATTTCGTTGAAATAATAAAAATAATAATAATACGTGCACGCGGGGCAATTGCAGCATATCTCGCGTTCTGCAATAAATAATAAATGTGGCACACGTAAATAAATAATATATTTCCGTAGTAACGTTATTTAATGAATATGCAAATTGCGAATTTCCACTGCCCCGCCCGATTGAAACGCTCTCATTACAGACACATTTATCACGTACAATATTCATCATCATCATCAGTCGCGAACATCGCATTACTAATTATTACAGGAGAGAGAGAGGAGACACAACATCAAAGCAAAACGCGCTCCTCCTCTACACTTTTATTTACTTTTTTTCGGGTTTCTCCGTATTCCCTTACCCACATCACACACGCATACATTCATATTCATACATATTCTTTGATCACATTTTCGACCCTCCCCCCAAAAATCGAATTATAATCGTAGACGGGGAATTAATCAAAGCGGATGCACATACACACATAAAGTAACGCGCGCGCGCGGAGAAACCTATTAGTAATAAAACATCCTTCCAATATGCAACGGAGCATCACTAAAGCACTTACAGTAATAACGAACGCGATTACACCTCAAGACGCCCGTCCTGATAAACGCTGTCCGTTCAACCCTTGCGATACGAAGCTCACAATTTATAATAATCTCAAACCTGTTTAGATTGTACGGATTCTAATTATGCGTTATGAATGAGTGATTCGCAAGAAACTGGAAGTTTAGTTAAGATTCGAACTGATCATAACGTCGATTTGGGTTTAGAAGTTTCATGAAATTGAAAATGTGTTACTGTTGACGATGAATCTGATCGAGTAGTGTTTGATTTTAATCGGTTATGATGATAAAAAAGTAGTAAACGAGGAAATATGTTAAGATTAGTTTAGTCAGGTGATTCTTAAAGTACTCTGGGTCTCCACCTTGTTATCAATGTTACGAGGGTTGAGACGCATAGGTTAAGAAGCACCGGTGTAGAAGATCCAACGAACCCGACCCCGAAAAGAAAAGAGAAAAGCTGGAATAGAATGAAAACTGTGTATATCATACATTGGCGAGAATGCTCCTATCAGAACCATCGTTTTTAGATTCTGGCAAATTATGGCACACCTGAAGCATCACATCTAATCCGTTTAAAAGTGATTGATACGAGTTATAAACCTACATTAGATGGAAATGTTTAAATAAACAAAACAAACAAAAATATATGAAATGTAGTAAAACTGCGTCCGTTTCGTCGGTTTGGAATTACCTCCGTGTAGGCCTGGCACATCGACTCGTAGAGGTTCTGATGTTGGTGTATCGAATTTTCAAGAAGCAGTATTTCGGTGGGGATGTTTCCGTTCTCGCAGGCTCCGTTCCAAGCGGACACGTTGTCCACGTACTGTTCCGCTTTGTGATGGAATATGACGCTCAAGGAGAGGACTGCGTTGCGTTCGTCCAGTCCTGCGGCAAAGTCCTTCCACGTCCTGTCCAAACGTCCGGCAACTGATCTGATGTGAGCACCGGCATAATGACCGCCCTCGATCAATCTCGATGCCACCGACAGAATTCTATTGATGTTCACGTACACGTTCATCGAGCTCATCGTGAAATGTTGGTGCTCTTCCTGCAGCTGCTTCGCCAGCTGATAGGTGTGTCCTATTTCCACGTAATTCAGTAGGAATACGTCGCGATTGTGCCAGATCCATTCGAACATCTAAAACGAAATCGTCGATTAATTAATAAAAAAAAAAACTTGCGTACTATGCAAACCTTTTCGCAATCCTGCTCGAAGAGCCTCAGCTGGAAGCACTGATCGAGCTTGATCTTTTTATGGTGCCACAGCTGCAGCAGGTTCTGATTGGAGGTGTGGACGGCGTCCAGGTTGTTCAGCACCAACGTCTTGATGTCGCTGTCCGTGGCGCTGGTGCACGGCATGTCGGGGCCACCTCCTACTCCACCACCACCACCACCGCCTCCGACGCCGCCTCCGCCCTGGCCCGTATCGTTGCCGCAAACTTTCTGCAGGAGTCTTCGGCCTGCGATGAAACGGAAATGAGAGAAGAAACAACGAAAAAAACAAAGCAAACGTTGAAAACAATTAATCGATTAGACAATAGGACCCAACGTGGCCGGAATGATGAAAACCCTTCGGCGCATTCAACTTCAACCGTTACGTCTAGACGCGAACACAAAATAAATGTTTTTGCTCGTGCCTCATAAAAGAACGGATGTTGAAATTATCCAATTTAAGAATATGCAATCTATCGAATTATTTCGCATTCCATCTGAATACACATGGTTAACTTAAATTCAAAAGAAAATTAAGTGGTTTTTTTTAAATTTAAAATGTAATGGATAATGTTCATTTAAAATAAAGCTCGAAAAATCAGTGTTTTGCACATTTCATTGATTTTCTCAATAACTATAATAGATAGACTGAATCTAAAAGACGCTTATGAAAGCTGAATCTTTGGGGAATCTAGCAAGTATCGATATATTACTGTGGTTTTAGCCGTTTGGCTGTAATTCGTGTTCAAAGTTTAAAAAAATGACTCGAAAGAATTATGTTCAAGATAAAGTTCACAGTGTTTTACATTTCATTGATTTTCTCGAAAACTATAATAGATAGAATGTAATCCAAAAGATGCATATGAAAGCTGAATGTTTGGGGAATGTAGCAAGTATTTCTCTGAAATTATAATAGATAGAATTGATCCAAAAGTTGGATATTTTAGAAATGCAACCTATATTCAGTTATTACTGTGGATTCATTAATTTGGCTGTAATTATGACTTGGATGTTTGGGTAATTCAACGGGTATTCAATTCTTGCTGTGGTTTTATCCTTTTGGTGCTAATTCGACAATGAAAAATTAGTTATTACTGTGGTTTTATCCGTTTGGCTGTAATTCGTGTTCAAATTTAAAAAATGCTCGAAAAAGCAGTGTTTTTACATTTCTTTGATTTTCATCGAAAACTATAATAGATAGAATGAATCCAAAAGATGCATATGAAAGCTGAATGTTTGGGGAA
>NW_017098646.1:0-1706 GCF_001412225.1 Nicrophorus vespilloides | reverse complement strand
GAAAATATGACAACTTAACATTATTCTCGCTAATTGAAATCTTCACAAATGTGTGTATATGCATGTAAATAGAAAAAAAAAGAGGAAGATTATTGCAGACTTGCATGAACATTTGACTTTTCGTTTATTTTTGTAGATGCAGCTTGAATTAAAGTTTGCATGATCTTGGAAATAATTCGCTGGCAACTTTACAAATCGCAGAAACATTATACCAGAAAGTATTTTACAAATATGTTAATACATAGATTAAAAATACATTATTGAAAATTATTTTCTGAAATATTCTGGAATTGTATCATTAAATGATCGAGAAGTTTTAGTTTGAAAATTTTAAAGTATTTTGCACGTTATTTTTCATTATTTTATTGAAAAAATAACAAATATTGTTGTATTTGCTAAAACGTTTACTAGAGAATATTAACAAAAAACTAACTTATCTTGATTATTTTATATAAAATTAATGATTTTTAATAATATTTTGAAAGATTTTACAATAAACATAAAATTAAACATAAAACATATTAATTTAAATTATTTTATTTAATTTATATAAATAAATATAAATTTCCTGTTAAAAAATACTCGATTTTCAAATATTTTGAATTCTTTTTTTTCTAACTTTAGCAAAAACAATATTTGTTACTTTTTCAATAAAATAATTTAAATAATTTTCATTATTTTATTGAAAAAGTAACAAATATTGTTGTATTTGCTAAAACGTTTATTTTATACCAAACATTTCCAGGTACTTCACCCTTAATTTTATTACCGCAAATAAATCCCTTCTCCTTTAACACTTATACTTTTTCTTTTCTAATTTCTACTTGCAAACTTTCGACTATAATTTGCAATATTTTATACAAACATATTTTTCTCTGCCTGAATAGACGCAGTTTCTGATGATAATATAGATAAAAAGAAGCATTCAGGTGTGAATGTTACGCAATCTCTTGTCGTCTGATATTAAAGCAATACCTACTCAAGATTTCCATATAACAATGTTGCAAATTACAACTTTTGGTAATTATGAAAGGAAAATATGACAACTTAACATTATTTTAATATTGTTAAAAAAGTCTTTATTTTTGTTCATTTAAATAAATATATTTATATATAATAAGATTACCTAAATAATTTACATAAAAATATTATAATTTCGTGTTAATTATTAACAGATTGGTCGCTTGAGACAATTAGTTAAGGTTCTCGTCTGGGCAATGATCAGAATCGCCATATCCTTCATCCATCTCCTGATCTTCAATACCGATACATCCATATCCTCCATATCCTCCATATCCACATCCTCGTCTACATGCATTGCTTCGTGCATGGTAACATCAGAGCTATCTTCTAACTGGTTATCATCCATAGATTGAATATCTAGCATGCTACAATCTTCCACGTTACAATCATTGCTATCTTGCACAGCCATACGTGAAATTTCAATTGTCCCATCTTCGTACAGGTAGCCGTATTGCACGGGAAGAATCACCGATACATGGACTTGGGAACTGATCACATGAATAAATTCGGATAAATTAATGACCCTATCATTCGATTGCACAGGATCTTCGTTTTGGTCGTCGCGTATAGCATCCGTTATTGGTAATTGATACTCCTCCGAAGTTGTACCTTTATCATCTTGTCTAGAGTAACACATTTTGAAAGTGTCTGTGTATACAATATTAATAATGTTTAACTGAAGA
>NW_017098645.1:1492-20178 GCF_001412225.1 Nicrophorus vespilloides | reverse complement strand
TAACATTTACAACAAAATATAATTCAATACGTACATTGTCATACATGATATTTCCGGTTGAATTTTGTGAGCGCATTGCGATTTTATAAGACGTATGAAATATATAAAAGCCCTTAACATATGTATTTCTGATAAAGTGTATTGCGTGCATTGTCTAGAGTCTATACCAGTGCTCGAAAACATGTGCCCTTTTACTCAAGCAAACTCTATGCTTGCTGTTTCATAATTAAAATCTATATTATTAATATTCACTCGACATCTATTAATTCCTCTTACACTGAAACCGAACTAATAAATGCTCGGTGCCTACTTTAGCTACCCGTGCACAATTAAGGTTAATATCAATATCACACAAATTCAAAAAATATACATAGTATTTTTTTATCATTTAATTATATAATGAAAACCAAACATTTAATAATTATTATTTTTATTACATCTATAAAAGAATTTATTTAGCTCAGTATTAATTGAAAATATAAATTTATAGACAACAAAATAATGTTTTTAGCTTTTCGGCCTAATAAAAATTAGTAAATAAATATAAACTTATACAGTGGAACCTCGCGTAACGAGCAAAATTAATTGTACGAAAAATGACTCGCTTAACGAGTGACGTTTCGCATAACGAGACCAAGTTATACTTATCGTAATTTACATTAGTTTGTATGGGAAAACGTTTTTCGGAAGATTTGGAACTCGTTAAGCGAGGTTCCACTGTACAAGTAAACTTATGAGTATTCGTTAAGATATGAATATTTTCATTCATAAATAGAACAAATGTATTAATACATAATCATTTATACAGATTTAGGAAGAAAAAAGAAACTGAATGTCAAATGTATTATGATCACGAAAACCGAAAGCAAAACAACGTTTGTAAACGAAACACGTTTCCTTATAACCGTGACCATATGCAATGTGCTTCATTCATTATTGCAAAAATCAATTATATGCTCATCCATTCACGTTTATATGCACTTGGAAGACGTTCCGCTAGATGGAAATATCATTTGCATTAATTATTTACTAAAAGAAACTGCAGCAATACCTCCAATAGTGCGGATTCGATTAGTCCGGTTTGAAAATTTCGCAACAAACAAATTTTTCATTGACCATAATAAAAATAAATTCTAAATTAAGGTTTATTGTTTTGTCCAAATTATTTAATTCTGTCGACGTTTCATATCATCATATATATAATTCATCTGTTTTCAAATTCAAATCATCAGAATTGCAATGCGTTATGCATAATTTATATGCGATATAACGATATATAAGAGAATATTGAGCATCCAGAAAGCATCACAATTTAAGAAACTTCTTCGTAAAACGTTCGTGTCGACTAACGGAAAAAGCAAAATGTTCAAATTGGTACTTCTCACTGACATTAACAACTTATAGTTTTTATTTATTAATTTATTTAATTGTAGGTGGCTTTGTTCGTCGTTGTTATGTGTTTGATCGCATTGACAGTTGCTGCTCCAAATCCTGATCCGTTGCCACAACCAAGACCTCAGTATTATGCAGTCGCCCCTGGTTACCCAGCTGTTGGTTACTATGGAACTTATTATGGATGAACCTCTTCACATTAATAAAAAACGGACCCTAATAATATGTAAATCTGACTTCGCACTTCTATTATAAATTTGATTTAAAATAAAAAATATATTAATTTGCACAGTATAAAATTGAATTTGTTGTCCAACGCTAAAAATGCATAATTTTTAAATTTTATTTAGTTACAGGATAAAAATACCTCGTATAGTGCGGATTCACTATAGTACGTATTGAAAATATCAAAAGAAACTAAATTTTCTTTGATTATAATAAAAATACATTCTAAAAAAATTCTACCCAAAATTATTTTTTATACATAAATGATCTTTTTTTTTGTTCATTTTTTATACAGTTTTAAAGTCCTTGTTTCATACGGTTTCAATCACGTATTTCTATATTTAGTATTTAATATATAGTTATAAAAATATTCATTAATCGTTGGATATTTAATTTAAATCATGATTTATATCAACAAATCAATAGAAAAAATTGAATGTATCTATAATAATTCCAATTTATATAAATGTTAATATAAATAATTTAAAAATTGTTATTTGAATGTACATTTTGAATCTGTTAATTTGTATTTTAATATAATTTCTTTAACGGCAAACATTGCTAATAAAATATTTCGGTGAAGACCTTGAACGTTGTAAATATTGCTGACATAAGATGCGCCATGAATTATTCATAGAATTTTGAAGCGAGTTATAAAACGAATAGGTGACTCGAAAAATAACATTTATCGAATTGAAACTTCTTGTGGAACAAGATCTACGCAGAAATGGACGTGTGCAAATCTGTAAGTTTTTACATGATACATTTATTATTCTATAACTATTTACTTGGTTACAGTTATGTTACTTTGTCGGTTTTATCTTGTTCGTCGCCATTAAGTTGGGTATAATATACTATTTAAAAAACCGCTTTACGGTACCCGAAGACTAATCCAGCATTCAGCATCTAGCCATAGTTGGCTATTTAAACAAGTATTGCTATGACAACCGAAATATGTATATTGATTATGTCTGACAGTTGATTCAAATGTAATTTAATCTATTTTTTCGAATACTTCATACTGCAATACTTCACATAGTCCGTTTGAAACCGGACTAATCTAAAACTTTTAAACGGCTTAAAAATAAAACAGAGTCGCCCATTTATTATGTAAACATTTTTTGAAACTTATTTGCATTTTGTTCAATTAAAATTTAGTTTATTTTGTAATTATCTATAGTGCACTAATTAAAATCACACTGTGCAAAATATAAAGGTACTGAGAAGTGGAAAAGACGATATTGGGACTTTGAAGATCTTAGTTTTGTTCATCCTTTGATTCCTTCGAATTCGTTTTTTTGTTTCATCTTCACCGAGATGAGGAGAGTGCATTGTTCTGGATGAGTGTATTTATTTTCTGCCGGGGCCGTCTGGATCCTTGGCATCCCTAGGGAAACTGGGTTACAATGAGGATTACAGCCTACTACATCACGGTTTCGTATGACGCTCACTGCACAAATGAATGAATCAATTATCTTCGAACGTCATTCAGTACTGTTGAAACATATAAATTACACTGCACTCTATGATATTAAATAGATTTGATAATCATCTTGTAGATGAAAATCTAACAGTATTATTATATAGTAATTTATATGCAATGTATCGATTACAATGAGACTGATTTCAGTAAAATTTATTTGAAATTTTCAGTTTTTTTTTGTAATTTTTATGATGTACGTGCAATTATATAAACATAATTCTATTTAATCAAAATAGTAACAAAAAAAATATAAATTTTGTACATAAGAATATGTAAGCTGTGCTTACGTTTGTTTTAAACATATTTGTATCATTTTTCTGTATTTTTATCTAAAAATAGAAGAATTTTTATTCACAATAAAAAAATACGCTAACCCAACTCTTTTAGCATTTTTTACATCCTTCGTTAGCTTTCAGTTAATTTATCTTTGTTGCATAAACAACAAATGTAGCTGTCACTGTCAATATAAATATTATCTGTCATCTGATTTAAACGTTACGTTCCGATGAATTTTTATTTTACGTGTTTGTTCTTCATAATTAATTATAAGTTAAAAAATGTTCATTATGTAATCGAAAATCGACGTTTTTCAACTTAATTACTCGATAACTCCTCAACCTAATTGCTAATTACAAGCTCAAAGTGAAGCTGAAAGTCTCACCTTTCCAACAAGTTCACGTACAACTTTCTGCTGTTATCCGTTCGTCTGCAACAAGCTGTTGCTGCAAATGCCCGTATAGTTTTTTTTTTATTATTTTTTCAAAAGTTACGTAATTGTCTTTGGAAGGACGACACCCTTACGCAATGTATTATGCAAGAAAAGTTACGCACTGATCATTACGTAACTGAATAACGACGCTATTCGATGTCTTTAGTTTTAGTGAATTTATGCAGAACCGCTGCGACTAATTACATCATCTTATACTCAAATTAAAGCTGAAAGTCTCACCTTTTTTATGAGCTTTCTGCCGTTATAAGGTCGTCTGCTACAAGATGTCAAAAGTGACGTTACTGAAAATGCAGAATTACCACGTATGATAATTACGTAATTTAACAGGAATCATACTATATGGATTGAAATTTTTCGTAGTGCAAGACAATTACCAAAAATTTAGCCAATTGGATTTTGTAAAAATCGCAGTTTGATAGAAAAATGATTTTAAATAATGAATCTAAATTTCTACTTAATAATTTTGATACAATTATGATAATATTGGTCCAAAAAACATAATGATCTTACTTTTTGAAGCCAGTCTTTGTGCAAACGTTTGGTCAATTTTGTAAATTAAGGAGTATTTCTAAAATCGGAGAACTAATTTCAGTTTTTATTTCTTTCACATCACGTAACAGAGACGATTTTGTGTCATCATTTTTATGTTTTTTTAAAACAAACAATTCATTAATTTTTATATTTTAAGTCTATGCTGAAAAAACGAGATTATGAATCTTTTTTTTTTGTGTTATTAAACTTTGCCGTAAGTTTTGTAGAGGCGTTACTTGGGTTACCAAAACACGTTTTTACATAGGGGTTTCGGTTCTGACAGCTCACGTCAAATTGCTTTATTCTTTTATATTATAAACACATGCAATCATTATCAATAATCTATAGAATCTATAGATTATTTATAGATTTGCGAATAAATCCGATACGTAATCAAAGCGTAAAACACAATTGTGCATCATCGGCGTGTTTTAGAATTGGGTCACATCCGATGGAATTGAAATAATGTACCTTCCATCGTCTTCTGCAGCCACACATTATGATGTCCTTCGAAAGCCCTGCTAAGCTCTTCCCAGTTAATAACGAATGTATTTTTAGTGCATAATATTCACCTTGGACATGTCGCATCAATAATTCCTGTATTGTGACGAGATTCCAATTAACCGTTCTCTATTAATATTTATCGTTGCCTTCAGCGAAGAACCCCAAGGACCATCTTAAGCCTGATGTATATTATTTATATGAAGATATTACATACTGTGTTCTTCCATAAATTCATTCTCAATGAGAAATATTATTACAAAAGAAAAATCTAAACTGTACACGTTTACTTTCTCTATTACAAAATAAACTTAACGAAAAAGTAAATATTTTATTGAAAGCAAAAATATAAAAGATTTATTGAAAAATTATTAATTAACGAAGAAGTTATATAATAATAATGGCAAATATTGAGATAAACCCAAAGGCTATATCGATTAGAAACTATTGATTAAGTTTTTCAAATTAAAGAATCCGAGGAATTTTATTATTGAGAAAATAATACATAATAAAGTTATTTTTTCATGCTAAATTAGTTTATTTATATTTTGATTAAGATACATATGCTAAGTCAATCATAGTTATTCCATTGTTTTAGTGGAAAAACGTATTTAACCATAATAAGTTCCGTAGTAACCAACAGCTGGGTAACCAGGAGCAACGGCATAATATTGAGGCTGTGGTTGCGGCAGAGGATTGGCTTTCGGAGCAGCAACTGTCAATGCGATCAAACACATGACAGCAACAAATAGAACCACCTAAAAATGCAAAATAAATAGGTTTTAAAGTCTCAAATAATTGAAGCACTCACCAAATTGAACATTTTGCGAAGACGTTTTTTTAGAACTGTGATGTTTTCTGCATCTTCGGATTACTCTTATATACTGTTAATTTTGTTAAATATAAATAATGTATAGCGCATTGCAGTCAAAATGTATGCACATATACATTACGAATTTTTTGTTACATATTTGTTGTGCATCTTAATGCAGTTTTGTAATATTTTCTATTTAATATATTCACTTGTTTATTGTCTTAATACCAGGATTTATTTATATAAAACCGGTTTTCGAATTTCAAGTTTTCTACAAAACCGTTTTAATTTTCACAAAAAAAAATAGAGAAAAATAATGTTTATTACTTATTTTCTTATTTTCTATTACTCACATGGATTCTTTTTTTTTTCTTTCCAAAAATATAATAAACTCACTAACTACCAAGCTGGGTTAATCGTTTTTAGAGAATAAAATGATCAAATTATTCGTTCTTCACAAAATTTGCGTTTTTAGTATATAGAGACATGCCAACGTCACATATTCAGATTCTTGAAGATATTTATGAATTGATTTTTTTAAAGCTATGATATCTATTTTATTAATTTGGATAAAATCTTAATAATATTTGTCCCAAAAAAAATTAATGATCTCACTTCTTGAAGCCATTGAATGAAATAAACTGTGGATTTTGTGAATTAACTTAAACTTTAGAACTAATTTCAGTTTTCATGTTTTTTTTTTCAATTCACTTAACAGACACGATTTTCTATCAACATGTTTATGTTTTCAAGTCAATAAATATCATAAAATTAGTTTCGTATTTAGAGTCGTAAAATTAAATTGATAATTATATTGTTTTCAATATAACTTTATTCTAATAACATTTTAGATAGTGAACCAGCGATTCTCAACCAATTTAATTTAAATTATTATGAATTTAAAGTTATAACACTTAAAATTTAACATCATTTAAGTTTAAACAGGAATTTATGTAAATTTTGTTTAAATGTATTGATTATATCAGTGCTTCCCAATAGGTGTATTGATAGTCACATATGTATCCAGGTTTGTGATATATGTTGTGACGTGAAAAAGGCTGAGAAACACTGGTTTACATGATATACCTCAATCATTTGCTTTCTATTTCAGGAATTATTAATTTCATTTTAATTAAAATTTTCAGAATTATAAGTTTATGAGGAGAAGAGGAAAATTTACCTGATTTTATTGCACTCCCAGTAAAATTGAAAGTCTAGTACTTGGTATCCTATATACCCTGTTTACTATTAAATCTGTATACATACCGACCGGTTGAAATGTATGTAAAGTATCAGTTCTTGACTAGTTTTCAGTAGGACAACATTATTTCTTTCGAGAAACAAACTCGATGCATTAAACATGATGTCTGAAATTGAAGTATGCAGGAAATCCAGCAACAAAAATGCTGTTTTGGAAAGAGTTAATAAAAGTGAAACTCTTGAACTTGAGGAAATGACGGCCAACTTCCAAAAGATGTCTATTGGAGACCCGAAGAAAGTCCTGGTGAAAGATGGTAAGCAATTGCTTAAAGATATATTTTCAGATAAACGCCTCAATGAGAACATGGAAAAGAATATCAAAGATAATACAAAAAGTAATTCTAAAAAGAAGGTAGTTAAAAGCACAAAAATCCTCAAGTTGCCTTACGATAACATGAAGAAACGCCAGACGAAGAAAGAGAAACGTAAGGTTGTAAATAAACGTAGTAGCGAGATCATTGAAGCTATTAGAAAAACTGTGTCTAACGGTATTGTAAAAGATATCAAAATCAATTCGAAGCTGTGTGCGAGAAGCTTGATTAGTATTCTGATGAAAAATAAAGGTCCAGGTGAATCTAGTGATGAGGATAATGTATCTGCAGATGATGTTGAAAAAAGTTTGGAGAATCTGAAGCTATTGAAAGAGGACAAGAATCTAATGAAAAAATCAACTGAACCTGTGGATGAGAACAACCGAAAGAAGATTGAAGCAGATAGCAGAAGTGTGTTTGTTGGAAACGTAGATAATGGAACGAACGCGCAGTCACTCGAAAAAATGTTCTCTGCATGCGGAACAATCAAACGCGTTTCCATTCCATTAAATGCGATTAATGGAAAACCTAAAGGTTTCGCATACATTGAATTCGATGTGTCATCGTCAGTGGAGAAGGCCATCAAAATGAGTGGAGTTATGCTAAGAGGTAGGCCGATCCAGGTGAAACACAAGAGGACAAATAAACCTGGATTGTCGACAACTGATCGCCCATCTTTTGAACCAATCTCATCGAGAAGCAGGAAAATATATAAAAAACGTGCGAATGCAGCACCCAAAGTGTTCAACGATTATTCTTTCAGAAATAACGGTGGAGCCACTTCCAATGCCAATACAAGCAAAAATGTTTATGTTTTGAATCGTAAAAGTTCAAAAAGTACTAAAAAGATCGTTAATACTCCAACAGAGAATAACAATAACAATTAAACTCTGCGTAAGGATTATATATATATATATTGTAAATGACTCTTTTTTATTATATAATTTTAATTTTAAATAAAATATACATTTATAATACAAAATGAACATGTTTTTTTTTTAATTCTTCTTATGTAATTATATTCTTAGACAAAAATATTTTCCCATGAAATTCAAGAAATTCTCGCCAGTATTCAATCGAGAAAATGTTGTGGTTCATTGCCAGAAAATGAAAAAAAGCTCTTAAAAAATGATACTATTGCACTAACAAGTAAATTTAGAAACATGTATTGAGCAGAATTCTTGCAAGTATTTGTATATTAATAATGAATTATATCATTTTTTTCTTAGATCGATGATACTCATTTAAATACGTTATTTCTCTAATAAAAAATTACATAATTCTGTTACAAATCAATATAAATATTGCATAAAATATATTGAAACTAATATTTAACCTGTTTTATAAGGACATTTGGACAATGATGATCACTTTTATATATAGACCAGCTCTGTTTAAATAAAACAATAATCAGAATTGCAATACGTTATGCATAATTTATGTGGCACTTGTCCGAACAGTATATAAGAGAACATTGAGCATCCAGAAAGCATCACAGTTTAAGAAACTTCTTCGTAAAACGTTCGTGTCGACTAACGTAAAGCAAAATGTTTAAATTGGTACGTCACTGACATTGACAACTTGATTTTTGTTTACATTTATTTATTTGTAGGTGGCTTTGTTCGTCGTTGTTATGTGTTTGATCGCATTGACAGTTGCCGCTCCAAATCCTGATCCGTTGCCACAACCAAGACCTCAGTATTATGCAGTCGCCCCTGGTTACCCAGCTGTTGGTTACTATGGAACTTATTATGGATGAACCTCTTCATATTCCCAAATAATATGTATATCTGACTTCGCACTTGTATTATAAATTTAAAATAAAAATATATTAATTTGCACAGTATAAAATTGAATTATTACAAAAAAATCTGTTTTGTACACAATTTCATGATGAAAAATCAGTTGTTAAATAATAATAAATAATATAATTAATTTTACTAAATTCAGATCTAGTTTTTTCAAATACTATAAAAACTTATTTTTAATGTTGACTTGTAAAATTTAATAAGTATTACGTAAACTACATAAAAATATGAATTATGCATATCAAATTATAATATTATTTTTATTTAGAAAAATTATATTTTATTTTTGATGTTACACCAATATACTCAAATAGAATAATTCCTTAAGTTGAAACCATTTGAACTATGTTGTCATCTCTTAGTTTGTGATCAGATTATTTTTTTTTGAGATTTCATAAGGACTGCACTATTATATAAATTATGTAACAAAAGTTACATAAAAAAGTTACCAAGAAATGACTATTTTTTTATGTTTACGTTTTATTAAATTATCAAATACGCAAATTAAAGAAGAAAGTTTCGTCTTTCCAATGAGCCTATTGACAACTTTGAACTGTCATTTGATCATCTGTTACGAGCTGTCAAAAATCCCAATGCTGAAAATGCACTATTTTTATATTTTATTCAAATTAAACAATAATAAAATTGACAGATGTCTATTTTTTTTAAGTCTTCAAGTTCTATTAAATTACTCGACAACCACGATCATAAAATACACAAATTAAAAATGAAAGTTTTTCCTTTTCTACAAGCCACTGATTAATTTCAACTGTCAGCGGCTGTTTCGAACTGTCAAAAATGTCATTGTTGAAAATGTACCATTTTTATTTTTTTTTTTTCAATTAAAGAATAACTATTCAAGTGAATTGCACAATTCGAACGGATATGCTGAAAAACATATTCGTTATTAATATCGATATTAATATAAAAGACGAAGAAGAAATGAAAATGAATGCTAATATATTTTATTATACATGTGTAAAGTCATTTATACATAAATTCAAATAAACGATATCCCAATTTCGGTGTGTAATTAACCATAATATGTATCATAGTAACCAACGGCCGGGTAACCAGGAGCAACAGCAAGATATTGAGGTTGGGGCTGCGGATGAGCTTTAGGCGCAGCAACAGCAAATGCGATCAAAGACATAACAGCAACCAACATAATCATCTGAAATTACAAAAAAAAAATAGTTGTTATATTCAATCAATGTATTTGCTTACTTACCAGTTTAAACATATTGCTTTCTGAGCGTCTGACAATCGTTTTGCAATGCTTTTCGTATGTCCAGATCACTCTTATATACTCTGTTTTGCCTAGCAACGAAATAAATAATGCAAAATGCATTGCAGCCAAAAATTTATATTTCTCAACGTTTCAGATAAATATTTATTACATAGATTTGTTTTCTTTACTATAACACAAATATGTGTAACTCTTTTAGAATCTTAATTATTTTGCAATCCACCAATTGACATAAGTCATCATAGTATCAATTACGACAAATTCATTTTTTTTTGTCTATAATATTATAATTTATTAAATGAAGAAAAAAATATATAAGTGGAAAGCAAAAAAAAAAGGAATGAAATGTAATTCTCAGTTCATTTCCATCAGCGACGATTAATCGTATTCGAAAATGAGTTCGTCCTTCGTAGTTTGTTGAGAGATTGAACTGCGAAGAATGGTAGGATAACGAGGTGTAAGTGTACACAGCGGGAACTAATTGGAAGATCGCTGCGACCCTCTTTCGCAGTTGCTAACCATCCCCAATCCTTCTCGTATTTTCTTCATTTTTTTTTCTTTTTGCAAACTCATCTTTATCGTGAGGGATGCCCTTCGACGAACAGATTAAAATTGATTTGTGGACATCATCTAAGTCTCCGTAGCCCAGGTCGCGGATAGAAACCAAAACAAATTAGACCAATTAGCCCCCCATTACACATAATTTACGTGTATACGCAGAATTCGAATGTTGATGAACTGACGTTTTCACTACTACGTAGTCTGCGTAGTCGCAAAACTCGTAATTATTAGCATTTATGTGAAGATATAAATAATTCAAGAATATCGAGCTTCCTAACGAATCCAAGACATTGAAGTGATTTTCACTTATCATTTAACTTCTCTGCAATCTCTTACACATTTATACGATTCAATTATGACTTTGATTTGGTCATCATAAACTTCAGTAGAAAACAGATTTCTTTTAAACCAATTGTGACACATGTATTCTGTTTAATAATCATAAACTTTGTGAACCAAAATATTTGTTTTTTTACTCTGGTTAAAAGTAACAACTGCAAACAATATTACGTGCAATTGGTTTCTAAAAGTGACATCTTTCAAATGACAAAATGACATTGACAGATGTCATTCAAAATTAACATAATGCTATCAAATTGTGAAAACCGAAATTTTGCCAATTAAATCTTTCAATAGGTTTTGTTTTGTATATCATATATTGTGCAATCTCTCTGTCTAAATATAGTGCACTAATTGTGCATGATTACTATTTGTATTCGTAATTAATGCTGCTCAATAGAAATACTGCGTTTATATCTTATTTATAGTAAGACGAATATCTTAATATAGAACGTCTGTTAGATTGTTTAATTTCCATCGTGTTTTGCAGATTGAAAGCATACAAAACAAAGCTTAATATGACCCAATACTAATGCTAATACAGCGCAGAGTGCAGCCAATTGGATGAATACAATTATCGCATCGATTTGTGCATGCAATTCAATGTTTATTCTTGTTTCTTTTTAATGCAACCGTCCGCAACAAAACAAATCTAAACCCGGATTACGTAAACCATTGGAGCGATTGTCTGCCATTATTCCGATGATTGAGTCCATAATTGTATTACGCAATATGTAGTGACATCGAATCAATTAGACTTTTTTTTTCAACATCCCCTAAAACATTTAACAATCAATTACGTGTTTATATATGAGAGTAACCATAGTTACCAATCTATCAATTGACATCCACTTATAACAAAAACAACAAATAGAAATTATAAAATAAAACATAGTTATCCATAACAAACGTCAGCTGAAATCATTCAACAAATTAATAATACTAACTTTTTCAGCAAGTGACAGTAAAATAACTATTATATTATTTGATTATTATAATACGTATTGCTTTATTTATTTGCACTAGTTTTCTCTATTTGATTTGATTCGCGGAAGAATCTTCGTCCTATATTATTTTGTTTAGTTTCATGCCGCGTTCTATCAAATGCAAATGCACGTAGACATCTTCGGACATTTTCTATCAGCAAATATCAAGTCAAATTGTTTGTTTGTTTGTTGTTCGTAAACAAATCATTCTGTAATTTCACAAATCTCAAATTGCAAGTTCATTTCAACATAAGATTATGTAATACATGTTATGTAATAATATAAATAATAATCAGTATTAACCTTAACTGTTTTTTTTAAATGTCAGTCACATTATTAACACTGACGTAAAGTGTCAATAAAATTAGGTTATATAAATCAATTAAATAAAATAGTCATTTTATTTTTAAACCTAAACTTCAAACATTGTAACTAGCACAAATTAGCAAAAAAAATAACTACCTACATAATAATTCATCACATGTCAATTGACTCAACAAACGAAAATGATGATAAAAAAACTTAACCTATCAAACTGTATAACTGATTTTTAGGATTTGACAGATGTCATTAAACTAAACATTGAATGATGGGAAACAAAAGGTGAATAATATTTAAAAACATTAACTGTTAAATTATATTCCACATACAAATTTAGTCAAAAATTATCTGTGAATATTCCAAATTTCAAATGAATGCAAATATTTATACTTAAAATGAGTTTAAAAATCTATTATTGTAGAGAATGGCCATTCTTTTTCTTGATTTAAACCTTTACAGCACAAATTTATTTTCAAAAAAAATATTTTTGTTTTATTCAAATCTTTATAAAAGCACTTCTTTAATCATAAAAAACATCTTACCTGTTTTTTTTTTCATTATTCAACATTACTTACTGTTAAAAATACATTTAGCCACTTAATCACTGGACTGAAAAGGGTTAAACAAAAATTAATAAATTTCAAGTAAAATATATTGAATTCTAATCATTTTAACGTAAATTAAGAAAACGTTTTTATTAATTTTTATTTATATCATTTATTCTTATAAAAAAAGATAATAGAAATGTTTTTTGATGCAAAAACTTTGTAACTAATTTTGTTTATGTTACGCGCATTTGACATAACTTTAGCGGATATATTATTCTGGGAATTAGAACGGCACGAAGAGCGATCCATCACCTGGATTTTCAGCAAAAAGTAGTAAATTAATGGATTGCGTAATAATTGGATTAAATTCAATTTTGTCCATGTTTCGTTGACGAACAATGGAAATTATTGTATATGCATTAAACGATGTGAATGCAAATAATAACAATAGCCTTGACAATCAAATGTCATATCCGCAAATTCGTGAGTCAAACCTACTGCTTTTTTTTATAACAAATTTGAATTACAAATTAATTCGATCAATTAATTGGATTTACACTTGAACAATAATAATAACAGATGGGAAAAAATGAAACGAATTAATTAATTTGGCATTTATTCAATAATTATATAAATTATATTAATTGTTTGTGGTTTGTTAGTATAGACCCTGGACTTTATAAAACCCTAAAGGAAAAAATATAATGGTGTCAAGTCGCAAGATCTGAGCGACCAATTAACGTCATCATTTCTGGAAATCACACGACCAGGAAAATGTTATCATTCTCAAAAAAGAACGGTCCAATTAAACCTCCAGCTCATAAACTGTGACTGTTTATGTTTTCATCGTTTTTTCATTAATAACTCTAGGATTTTTATTGTCCCAAATTCGACAATTCTACTTATTAACAAAACCATCCATATGAAAAGGAGTTTCATCGCTAAAGATGATTTTTTTTTAATTTTCGAACAGTATCTGCAAAACTTTTGCTAAATTTGTAATGTGTTTTAACAATCACAATATGTTGTTCTTTTATATGGCGACCCACTTTTAATAACCTCAAAAACAACAGATGACAAATGTCAAACATTAGAGATGCCAACTCGTATAAAAAAAAAATATGGGTGGAAATTGAAATCCGATGATCCAGCCTATATAATATTAATAAATACTGTTAATACTGTTAACAATTAAAACTAAATACAAAATAATTAACAACCTTGATCAAATTATATAAATATACAAATTAAAAAGAATCTAATTGAATAATTGAAATATAATTAATTAAAAATCCTAAATAATATATTAATCCAGACATTATTTTGAAAAAAAAAATACTAATTTGATTTGAAAAAGCTTTTTTCAAAAATTTGTTTTTTTATTTGATATTTTGTTCAAAAGTGAAACGTGCTTTTTTTTAATTGAATTTTTTCAATTTTCTGTATAATATATACAAGCTAGTAAGTAATAGTAGTTAAATAATTTACACTTTGCATTAGAATTTAGTTGATGAAAAGAAAACAATAGAAAGTTGCTGCAATGAATATCTTACAGAAAAATAATGATTTTCTAATGTTAATTAAATTTACTCAAAATTTGACAATTGTCATATAGAAGAAACGTGGATGGACCAAGATTGAGGAAATTTGGAAAACCAAGAAATTGGATGTGGGTGTGTGCGGTGTGTTTTAAAGTTGGCAATAAAGGATCACCCTCTAATATTTTTGTTGTGAATGGATCATAATAAATTAACATGCAAATTTGGTATTCCTGGACTTTACGGATCACGTCAATTTGACGTTTTTCTGATTTCATAAATAAGTTTATTTAACCAATAGACGCTTTTCGCTTGTTTTCTTAACCCTTTGACATACGAATAAAATATAAATTATGTAACGAAAAAAATAACTTTACCAGTTATTATTTTTACAACGTAATTGATTGAAAATACTAAAATATGGCGTCACAGGATAAATTCGCATAATAATATTTATTTGTTAGCGACTTTCTTAAAATGGTAACCTTTTTATAGTAGAAATAGTAAGCAAATGACATATACGAAATTATAAGTATATTTGATTAATTAAATGTATTTATGATGATTATGATGAGAAGCTTAGCCAGACCCAAATATAATGCTGACATTAAACATACTTCACTAATTCCGTATTAGTATGTACGCTACAGAGACGTGAAGTTTTGAACGAAAAGCCGGAAACTCTATATTTAGAGAGGGAAGCATCATATAATGAAAAGGCGATCATATAAATACCATATATCTCATTATTGTACAACAAACATATTAAACTATATATACTTGAGTGAGTATGTAATTCGAGTTGTTTCCAATAAACGGGCTTATAATTGAAAGGTGATCCTACACCTCAACAAACACACTTTTTCATTATCAATCAAGAATCCATCCATCCGTCTGGCGATGCTCGAGCTTAAGAGGTCAAAGGCTATTTATGGATCAACCTCTCTCGTTTATTATTTATTTTATTTTCGTGCTTCTTTTGTTTTGTTTTTTTTTTAAATTATTTATTTGTGAAATTTCTTGAGGGTTCGTGTGCCGCCAGTTGCACAACACGTCAATTTGTTGTTGAATTCGTTGTCTGGTCATGTTTTCTCACACATTCGGAGCGTTTGTTGGATCGACGCGATCACGCGGTCGAGGCTGATGCCTCCGTCTATGTATTCTCTCGGTCATGGCTCACGAGAGATCCGTAAAATCATATAAAGCACGTTCCTTTCGCACGTTTTGTAATCCGATTGCATCCGGTATGCGTGCTGAGCACATTTGACCAATCTGTCATATTTGTTTGTGTGTGTGTGTAAATTTGGATATGTGCACGCGTTTTCATTAATAGTCTGCACGATAATGATTATTTTTTTGTCTACAAAGGGAAACATCATTGTTGTCGGTCATCCATGTAATTTTCCGAATTAGCTTCATTACGTTCATTGTCCTGTAGAATAATTATTTTAAAAGCCTCGCTGATGAGCGACACTGTCTCAATTGTTTTTCTCCACGGCACCCTACGGCTCCTAAAGTTACTTAACCTACCCCCACAGCAATTAACATCTTATATTAATAACAAAAAATATATACAAATAACATCAACTTCACGCAATGAATGTCCTAATCAAACATTTCTTTTAATTCGAAAAAAGTAAAACGATTAATTTTTTTCGATGTTTACCTATTTCCTGCAAACAAAAATATTAATAGAGATATGTCTATACATGAGTACAGCAATAACTCGTATAGTGCGGCTTCGATCAGTGCGGATTTTGTATATTACGGTTTGAAAATTTCATAACATATTTTTAATTCAGCAAAGTAAAAATAAATGCAACACAAACTTCTTTAGTACACTTTCAAACAGTGCGGGGTATTGGCGAAACCGATTAACCGCACTATGCGAGGTATTTCTGTATCACAAATTAAAACAGCAATTAACATTTCGTATTAATTACAAATAAAAGTTATGTTTATTGATGCGTTCGGCAAAAAATCGCATGAAAGGCACGAGCATAGGACACGTGTTTCGTGAACACGTTCTCGACCGATGTTTTAAGTACAGAAGATCTACTCATAGAGAATTGAAGGTGGAAGTCTATGAAAAATCTATACCTTTTTTAAATTTTATTAATTACAGTGGAACCTCGCTTAACGAATTTAATCCGTATTTTTTTTCCGGATTTTCACTCATAGAGAAACACGTTTTTCCATATAAACTGATGCAAATTACGATAATGCGTTCCATATCGGAGAAAAAAAAAACTATAATTTGGTCTCGATTTTTAATGATTTTGCTTTTTTATGTATGGTTCTTTTTATTCTTTGGCTTTTTATTGGGAGACATGCAAGTATTATTAAATTTAGCACAAAAAAAAAAACACAAATAATATGTCTGAACAAAAGTTTGGAAATTTTGTAATAGCAAACAACACTAGAATGACCACTAACACTAGGAACTGTTTTCCAATTCACACACAGGTGAAGTGAGTTTATATTTGTATATTATCATTACGGGAACTTGTTGAAAGTCTCTTTATACTTTTAATATTTGTTTATATAAAAAAGCGTACATTAACAGCAAACACAAATTATATTTGCAAAGTATTGTCTGCTTTAAATAAAGATGACAAAAAAAATCGAAGATGGTTAATATTTTTAAAAATACACATAATATGTGTTCACAAGTTTTAAAAATGATGTAGCAGGCAGACAATCAGGGACTTCTCTTCTCATCGTCACTCGTTATGCGAAACGTTGCTCGTTAAGCGAGATTCCACAGTATAAATTTATATTTATTTACTAATTTGTATTAGGTCGAGAAGCTAACAACATTATTTTGTTGTCTATAAATTTATATTTTCAATTAATACTGAACTAAATAATTTTTTTTATAGATTTTTGGTTTTCATTATATAATTAAATGAAAAAAAATACAATGTTTATTTTTTGAATTTGTGTGATATTGATATTAACCTTAATTGTGCACGGGTAGGTAAAGTAGGCGCCGAGCATTTATTAGTTTGGTTTCAGTGTAAGAGGAATTAATAGATGTGGAGTGAATATTAATAATATAGATTTTAATTATGAAACAACAAGCATAGAGTTGGCTTGAGAAAAAGGGCACATGTTTTCGAGCACTGGTATAGACAATGTACGCAATACACTTTATCAGAAATACATATTTTAAGGGCTTTTATATACTTCATACGTCTTATAAAATTGCAATGCGCACACAAAATTCACTATGCTATACTTATTATACACATATACCATTCAAGTACAACCGGAAATATCAAGTATGAAAATGTACGTATTGAATTATATTTTGTTGTAAATGTAACGTTATTTTCAAGGTTAACAGATCTTTGCAATAGCTATAACAAAAACATGTGATAAATTAGAGTATAGTTAGAATAATTTTGGACAAAACAATTTCGGTCTTTACGTTTTTGGTCTGTGTTCCGAATTGAACAGATTTCGGCCGAAAAATCTTCTTCTCTTCACCAATGTAACAATCCCATGCCAACTGTTTTGTCGTATCCTGTGAACCACCCTTCCACACTCCAACCCCTACCTGATTATTCCAGGAAGGGCTGATAAGGGCCTTACAAACCCTACTTATTCTCATTATAAACTGATTATCCATATTTTCCAATGAATCATTCATCGTATCAATTTTCCATTGTTCGAATAGGAGGAAAATTTTTCATTTTTATTCCTTGGCAGCTTTTATTATAACATCCTTAGACGCAACAACGAAAAATACAAGGTACATACATTACATACACATATTTATAAAGAAATAAATTGTGTTTCTTCTTTTCATCACAATGGCGATCAATGACAATATTGAAATGGGCGACAAAAAGACATAAGACAAAAGGTTTGAAAGTTTTTTTTATCACAAAGTAGGCATTTGAAACAGTTATCATAGCAACCGATTGGTTTCGAATTCAACCGATTTTGGCCGAAAAATCTTCTTCTCTCCACCAGTGTAACAGTCCCATACTGTTTTGTCGTATCCTGTGAACCCCCACTCCAGCTCATAGTTGGTCATTCCAGGAAGGACTGATAAGGGCACTACCTCTTTAGGGTATATAA
>NW_017098645.1:1228-1477 GCF_001412225.1 Nicrophorus vespilloides | reverse complement strand
TGGAAGTATTTATTCGAGTATAACCACCGCCACTTCGTTGTGTAGTGCTGTGCATGTGAAGTTGTGTTCCTTATCAGGTTTCACAGCCCACTTAAAAGAAGTGAAATAATTCTTAAAAAGTGTAACTGTGTAAGTGTCGATAATATGAATAAAGCCCCTAAATTTCCCATGGCGTCTCTATACGTCGGGAATTTGCACTCAGATATTACTGAGGTACAGCTCTTCGAAAAATTTTCGGAAGCTGGTCCC
>NW_017098645.1:0-1204 GCF_001412225.1 Nicrophorus vespilloides | reverse complement strand
CGATGAATTATGATACGATAAAGAATCGCGCAATGCGCATCATGTGGTCCCGACGTGATCCATCTCTACGTAAATCTGGAGTAGGCAATATTTACATCAAAAATATAGATAAAGCCATTGACAGTAAGGCTATGTATGATACTTTGTCTGCATTCGGTAACATTTTGAGTTGCAAGGTTGCTCAAGATGAGACCGGCAACAGCAAGGGCTATGGCTTTATTCATTTTGAATACGAAGAAGCCGCTAACAAGTCAATTGAGAAAGTTAATGGCATGTTGCTTAATGGCAAGAAGTTATACGTTGGTAAATTCATTGCACGTAACGAACGCGAAAAGGGATTGGGAGAGAATGCTAAGTTATTCACCAACGTCTACATTAAAAATTTTGCAGAAGATTTAAGCGATGACCAATTGAAGAAGATGTTTGAAAAGTTTGGAAGAATTACGAGCCATAAGATCATGACTACGGAAGATGGCAAATCAAAGGGATTTGGATTTGTTTCTTTTAAAGAATCCGGTGCTGCCGAGGCCGCCGTCAATGAGATGAATGGAAAGGAAATTGTTAAAGGAAAACCAATGTACGTTGGACGTGCCCAGAAGAAGGCTGATCGTCAGCTCGAATTCAAGCGTAGATATGAACAGCTCAAGATCGAGCGTATGAACAGCTACCAAGGCGTTAACGTGTATGTTAAGTATTTGGATGACACCATTGATGAAGATAGATTGATGAAGGAATTTTCGGTCTTTGGTACAATTACGTCCGCTAAGATAATGATGGACGAGGGTCGCAGCAAGGGCTTCGGTTTTGTTTGCTTCTCCTCTCCGGAAGAAGCGAACAAAGCTGTAACAGAAATGAACGGCCGCATCGTGGGTTCGAAGCCGCTGTACGTTGGTTTGGCTCAGCGTAAAGAAGATCGCAAAGCCCATTTTACGTCGCAATACGCTCAACGTTTGGCAAATATCAGAATGCAACAAATGCAATCGTGTATTCAACCAATGGTATCGCCAAACTATTACATGCCTACGTTAACTGTTCAACCTCAGACATATTTCGGCGCGACCACCACTCAAATACCGCCGATGCTCTCCAATGCAAGATGGCCCCAGAATTCCGCGCGTCCTTCACAAGAAGGAGCCAATGCCTATGATTGTATGCATAGTAATATGATTATTGAAAGACCTATAACTGTCCAACAACCCTCCAG
>NW_017098644.1:0-29084 GCF_001412225.1 Nicrophorus vespilloides | reverse complement strand
CACCTTAACGGATGCACCTCGAGAAGGTTTTAGCACAGACGGTCTTGCATCCGTGATAAACGCATAGAATGACCTGGTATTTTGAATACCTTGCATCCATATAAATAAACAAAAAAACATGGTTGGTGTTACTAACTTTTAAAGTTTTATTTCAATATGTCTCGATTAGTATTACCAATAAGAAATATTAAGCGATTGAGCATATCAAATGATGCTCATTGAATAGAATTTCAAATCACTTATGGATTAACTTGTACTGGAACAAATTCAACATACCAATACATCCTTCGAGCTTGACAAATGTTTGCATTTTATAAGTCATTTACTGACAATCAATCGATTAGTCTATTTTAGAACATTGATTATTCCTTCGAGTCTTGATTTAGCATTAATTACATCACATTTTAGCAGACACACCAAATCATAGAGATAGTTAAAAATAACTGTCTGAACAAATTGACTATAGTTTATGAAAGTTACAAAGAAAAGCTGTAGAAAAAAACATGGGATTTAAATTACTCACAATTGATGCGCATCGTCGTCGCTGGTTACGGTTCACAAAAGCAGCTTTTCAATTTCTACACAAATTAATAAGAAAACCGCGAAATTTCCTTATTTCCAATTGGAATGATGTTGACTTAAGAAAGGGTCGCGCACAACTACTTAATAGAGACGCCACGATCGTACCACCTGATACGACTTTTTTTTTGAAATAAAAATGCGTTGGTATCAACAATAAACAATAAAAAGTGGCGGGAAGAACGCGCCTATCCGGCATTTTTTTTATGCTTCCAAATTTCTAATTAATTAACGCGAATTTCTCAATTAAGAGTTATTACGGAATATATAGATTTTAACAGAAGCTACGCAATGGATTAGGGAACAAATTAGGAAAATTTCAATGCAATGCAATTTTTTTTTATTATTTTAAAATCAGATTAATCACTAACGTCACTAACCTTTAATTGGTGCTAAATCTAATGTTGTGGGTTGTGATCATTGATGATGGTTTTCTCAAAACTCTGTTGTTTTCATAACACTAGTTTCATAATAATATTAAAGTTATAAAACCGACTCTTAGAGCAACAAACTGTGTGTGAACTCCCACTCCACGAAACGACGCAAAAACAGAAGTGATGCCAACTGTTGTTTAAATTCAAAAAAACTCCCTATTGTGGATCAATTAATAGCGCCAATATATCAAACATCATTAATTTGTTAATCAAATGTTAATTTTTTAATTGCAATGAATGAATATCAATATGTGTTTCAATCAGTATTTTCAATAGGAAATGTTAACTGATTGACTGATTGATCAAATGATGCTCATCGAATAAATTTTCAAATGATATGAGTAACAGACTAATTGATTAGTTTGCATTGGAACAAATTCAACATATTGATACATCCTTCAAGCTTGAGAAATGCATGCATTTTCTTAGTCATTTACTCACAACCAATCTATTGGTCTATATTAAAACATTGATAATTCCTTTGAGTTTGATTTAGCATTAATATACATCACATATTAGCAGACACATCTAATGATATGGATAGTTATAACATAACTGCTCGAACTAATTGAATATTGTTTATGAAGTTACAAATAAAAACTGTAAGACATGTGAAAAAATAAAAATTTAAATTACTCACGATTAATCAGCTAGAAAATTAATGAGAAAACTCCGAAATTTCATTAATTATTGCGTACTTCTTATTGGAATGAAGTTGACTTAAGAAAGGGACGCGCACAACTACCTCATAGAGACTTCCATTTTTATTTTATTTTTGCAATAAAAATGCGTTGGTATCAACAATAAACAGTTGCCGGAGGAACGCGTCGGTCCGCCATTTTTTATGCATCCAAATTTCTAATTCATTAACACAAATTTCACAATTAAGAGTTATTATGGAATACGCACATTTAAAGACAAGCTAAATAATGGATTAGGGAACAAATTGGAAAAATTTCAATGCAATGCAAAAAAAATATTGTTTAGAATCAGATTTATCACTAACCTTTAATTGCGGCTAAATCTAATGGGGTTGTGATCTCCGATGATGGTTTTCTCAAAACACAAAACAGTTTATCTGATTTCAACTAGTTACACAACAATTTTGAAGTTATAAAACCGGAGGAGACAACGACTCATAGAGGAACGAACCGTGAATTAACTTCCTTTTCACGAACCGACGCAAAGCAGTGGATGCCAACTGATGTTTAAATTCAATTTTTTTTAATAACATTAGAACTCCCTATTGAGCATCAATTAATAAACACAATAGTTATTAATTGATCCTCAATAGGGATTTTTAATGTTATTTGCCAATATGGCAAATATGAATAAAGTAGTAATAATTATCCAATTATATAAATGGGTTAATGTCAATATATGTGTTCGATTACTAATACAAATAGAAAATGAGCCATATTGGAGAAGAAAGGAAGTGCCATTGATGATCACGTGTATGGAAGAAATAGAGGACAGCTATGCATTTAATCGTCTGTTCATCCATCCTCCAGCTCTGCTACTGCGAGTCTGCTAGAAATTCTCCAAATATAGGTATGCAAATGGAAATTATTATTTAGACGGTTCAATTAGCAATTTACCTAAATCGGTTACGTACGGACTTGCCATTCCAGAGTCCAACATCTGCGAGTGCGGTAGATTACCATCTTCCTGCTCCATCTTCGCAGCGAAATTGTACGCCATCTGCAAAGCAGTGAACATCGACTCCATCACATGGCGCAAGAAATATAGTAATATTCTCTCTCTTCTTCATCGGCAGTACTTTCAGCGAACAAGCCTAAATCAAGACTAATCATTGGGTTGCAGAAGCCAGAAACTTCCTGAATAGACTAGCTTCCGCTGGAATTCAGGTGGAACCATGTTCGGTACCGAGTCACCAGGGAATCATTGGAAGTGTCTTCACTTTGGACTGTCCAATACCGATCTCTGTTCCTGTGGATAGATAGAAATTGTCAACCACGTCCTGTTTGGGTGTCCAAATAATGCAACGGCTACAAGACAAGAACTCTACTGCTCTACTATCTCCTCGATGAACCTGCAGCTGGCAACTTCCATAGACGCTCTTCTGGCGCAGAATCGCCCAGATATATTTAAAGCCTTAGCCAATTTTGTTTTAGCCACGCATACTTCCCTATAATAATACATAACAGCCAATAATTTATAACATCCACTCCAAGGTCTTCCCTAATATTTCTTCAGAATCACCTGGATTCGAACAACCTATTCTTAATATATTCAACTACATTATACAGATCGTGACTGGCTCTTCCAGGAGTGAAGAAGCAAGATGAAGAGAAAAAAGTTCAACAATACATTTTAAATAAATATTTATTGCATATATTGCACATATATTGTGAGTATGGGAAAGAACACAACATATAGAACTTTGGTTCTACCAGGATAGAGTTTTTGGTGATAGCTAATTTGCAACTTATAATAATAATTTTTAAATAATTAGTTCTATATAACATGAATGTAATAAGTAGGAATGAACCATATTGGAAGTATATTTGGATAATGGAAGTAGATGAATTACATAAACGCATATTTGGTTGCATATACAAATGCGATAGTAAAGTTCCAAGTTCACGTTAGTGAAAATATAGATGGTTAGATGTCAAACTCAGTTAAAATTATGTCAGAAATGTGAAGTTATTGTTTTTTTTTAAATTTATTCTTCTTTGAAACAGATATATAGGAAAGTCAATTTTCTGTGCAAACATAGCAAATGCTATTTACATTCCACAAAAAATCATAATTAACAATTTAAACCACATGTTAATTGTTGAAAATGTTAAAGTTTGGCTCCCGAGGTGACAGTAATATTGTTTATAAATGTACAGTGAGATTACTAGAAGACACAGAGATACTAGAATGCGAGTATAAGGTAAAAAAAGATTCTTACACAAATTAGGCTATTTATTCTAAAAGTATTTTTAGCCACATCATAAGGGGAAGTACTTATTAGAATATGTATGCCAGCAGCTTAACCTTATTGAGTATGATTATTTGGGGCTTCGGTTTGTGGATCTTCATGATCAGAGAGTAAGACCTAAAGAATCATTTAATAAACCCTGTATCATGTTGGTTTGTGTATTTTAGCACTGGCTAGATTTAGGCAAGTCCATTTTTAAGCAAGTGAAAGATTTGGATCCAGTACTATTCAGCTTCAGAGTGAAGTTTTATCCTCCAGATCCATTTAGATTGAAAGACGAGATAACACGTTACCAAATCTTTCTTCAGCTTAAAAGGGACTTGCTGCTTGGAAGGTTGTACTGCGTTCCAAATGAAGCTGCTATGCTAGCTGCCTTCATATTACAATCAGAACTGGGGGACTATGACCCTGAGATTCACCTGGGAAACTATGCTTCCAATTTCAAAATGCTTATCAAGCAGACTGATCCAATAGAGGATAAAGCAATGGATATACATCAGAAGCAGTTGAAAGGACAGACACAGTCCCAAGTGGAAAATGCTTTTTTGAAGCTTGCTTGCCAATTGGACACCTATGGAGTTGATCCACATTCTGTGAAGGACCACAAGAGTAGCCAACTTTACTTAGGTATTAATTATAGCGGGATTTTGACCATACAAGGATGTAAGAAAACACACCACTTTCGGTGGGCTGACATACAGAAAATCAATTATGAAGGAAAAATGTTTATAGTGCATTTGAATTATAATGATGTGAGTATCTTGTTTTATTTGGAGTTTTGTGTGTGTCACTTAACTATTAACATAGAACGGGATTTTCTTACTAATCATATGTATTTTGTTATACTGTTTTATTGCAGAAAAAACATACAGTTGGATTTAAATGTCCAACTGGTGCTGCTTGCAGGCATGTATGGCGCTGTGCTATTGAACAAATGTTATTTTTTACGTAACTATACGCTATTTAAATGTGTACACATTGCTTGATTTTGTGTTTGGCTTTTAGATTACCTACTAGCTCTGATGCTCCCACCGTCACCGGCGGTGGATTTTTCTCTTGGGGTACGAAATTCAAGTACACAGGAAGGACGGAGAAGGAAATATTAGAAGACAGTGGCTCTCCAAACAAGGACGACTCCAACAACCAGTGTACCGGCAACATTAAGAGAAAAGCCTCAAGTGTACCTGCAACTCCATCGACTCCTCTGCAGCCGCATTTAGGTAGATCCCTAGTCGTTGAACATTGAATCAACTTTGAAAATCGTGTGTTGAAATTAGGTTACAATAATTTAACGAGATCAAGCCATTCAGATGCTGGTGGTTCTCGGATGGAACCGTGTAGTAGCACTGGCCTCTGTTCAGGATTAGATGGGCCAGCAAACCAAGTATATACCGATGTTTCAGGATTAGAAACGGTTTCCGAAGACCAGGAGGGCATGGGGATGGCGAAGCTACGCACGACAGGTAAACAACCATCAGCTTATCGTTATATCGCTATCAGTAAATGCAAATGCACTTTTAGTTCTGAAGGATGATTCAATGGATAGATTTAGTGACTATTACTTCCGTGATTCTTTTGAACATTCGTCATCCGAATCGCAGTTAAACCTAAATAGCTACAGGAGCTATGAAGCAACGAACCCATCGCATCGTTCGAGCAGAAGTCAAACTCCGCTCTCGCATTCCCAAGTGGATGGTCGGATCTGTCTCTCTAATGTTGCATCAGCGAACGTTGCGCAACCCAAGCAGCCGAACCCGAAGTGTCGTAAGTTCAACGTCGTTAAAGCATTCGTACCTTCCTTCGCGATAGTCACCGTTTTTCTACTCATCTCCACTATCGTTCTTCTTGAAACCGACAGCGAGTTCTTCACGACCATCAGAAATTTACCGGAAATCAACTCGCTAAGGTATCAAGTCTACGAGCCACTCAAACAGTATTTAAGACAAATCCTCTCGAATATATTTTCGTAATCTCAAATTCACTCTCTATGCCAAAATATGTACATAATAGTAAGAAAAAAAACGATTACGAAGCAAATGTTAATACGAAAAGAAGCTCCAAAACAAGTACAAACAAACGAGTAATAACATTTACCGGATGTGCAACATTCTAATTACTAAGTAACTACCATTTCGATTAAAAAATTAAATTGAACGTGGCTTTAAATTGAATCTCGCTACGTTCCAAATTCACAATATACTTTCGTTAGGGTTTTCATTTAGTACACAGCTGTGGGGATTGCAATACCGAATAAAATTGCATTTAATATATTCACTAATATTTATATTTTAATACTGCGAATGCGAAATATTTAACCTTAACTCCAGCGACTTCCAATTTCTTACGTCCTCTATATAGTAATTTCAGCAATAATCATTTTTCTGATGAAATATATTTCCTGTTGTGTAATCCCGATATAACGTAACTTTTCTTCAGATTTTTCCGGTATGGCAATCGCTGCACAGAAGGGAACAAAACTAGTACATATATTGGTGAAAATGTAATAATAATAACGAAACAATCCATTTTCTATCGCTCCTCTTTCCTCTTACAAATTTACTAGTTAAAAATTGCATGCAACTAACAAAAAAAAATGCATCCGCCAAATTAGGTGAATTGAAAATAATATAAATTTAGCTTAGTTATTCTTAAAAAATGTCGAGAAACAAAACTTTTTGTAGCCATTTCTAGCTTAAAACTTGAGGAGTTTTAATCATTTATAGTTCCTGCAGACTTTTTTTTGTTAGTAATTTGCAATCAAGAAAGAGCGCATAAGCCTTCGATTTTGTTCGTTCCCTTTTTATTTATTCTTTGTCGTTCAAAGAATCTCATTCCAATTGTTTCTTTGGTAATACCAAAAGAAATGATAAATTTACTTATTTACTAGTCAACTAATGGTTTTCATTAATTCCATTTTTTTAATTTTTGTATATGTATCTTTTGTTATATATTTTGTGTAGTTTTGCTGCACATTCTTGGAAGCTTGAAAAGCTTCACTATGAAAAGACTATATGTCAATTGTGTAGATTAAATTAAAACGTTTGTAAAAAAAAACAATGAGTTTTATTATTTCCCTTACAACTTAGAACTTTGGATAAGTTCTATTGGCACCAAATGATTATATTTGGGCTTATGGTTTTGTACCAATATTTGATTGGAATAGGGAGACATATGCAAAATTCTATTTTGTGCCGAGCTTTCGGGCAATTTTTCCATGAAAGCAACGTCCACGTTGGTCGGATCTATCTCTGCTGGGTATAAATCGTCTCCAGGGAGGATGCTATATACTCCGTTGTCAGTGTTTATTCTGTAGGGAAAGTACCGCTCTAAACCACATTCAGATCTCTCGTTAGCAAACTTTGACAAGCTATCGATGTCCTTGAAATTATTTAGTCTCGAAAGTTCGTAGTATTGTGGTGGTGGGACCATTATATCCTCTTTTTTATTTTTCATGATGAAGTCCTTAGGAGTGCCCCACTGATGACAATGTGATATATAATATTTTATTTTTGTTTAGTATGAAAACTACTTACCTCCAGATGTTGCACTTCCTGCTTTTCAGCGTACACGGCTGGAGTTTGTAAAAAGGAAGCCAAAAAAAAGACCGTATCAAATCTTTTAGTCATGGAAGCAGGTGTTGCCCAATTGCTCCATTCCTTAAGGGCCCATACATCTGGGTACACTTCAAATTTATGGCAAAGCTCCAAAAATTGCTGTGGATCATCGTGAACCTTATCTTGCCATTTCTTAATTTCTGGTCCATCTATAAAACTGGCCCATCTAGTGATTCTCTCCTTGTAATTGATTTTATAACTCCTGCAAATAAGAATGCCGCATTCCTCGAATGTCTCTCGGATTGCGCCTATCCTCAATGAAAGAAACTTCGGCAGGACATCTTCAGATTCGTTTTTGAAGATTAGTGTTCTGTTCTCTTTATGGTTGAGCTTATCGAAGGTATTAGAGTTGAATCCGAATTTAGCATAGAGTTCAAGCCATTCGCGCGACTTATCCGCGCTCGATAAGTTTCCTCCAGGAAATACATACGTGTTGGGCATAAATGCAGACGTTGAGCTACGCTTTAAGGCGAGTAATTTATAGTTGAAGTCCGTGGCATTAGGTGCAAAGGCTGTTTTGGCCACCAAGATCAAGCTCGAGGATTCGCGCCATGGTTTAAATGCAACCCGCATTGCTGCCAACTTTTGACCCAAATAAGTATCACTTAGGTTAAAACTTTTCAATTACCCTTAATATCTGCTCCGTTATCAATCAGGGCAATAATGTTATTGGATTCAGCAGTGTGAATATGGAGGACTATCACTTGGGGATTGGGGTATTCACTAGTTGACAAGGATAGGCTTAAAGGTGGAAAAAATATGACCAGACGGCAAGGAGCTAACAATTGTTTCTGATTATGAAATACTCATATATTTTTTTGTTGTTGTTGTCACGTGATCTCTGACGATTACGTTATCAGCATGTTTTCATTTTCAAATTTCAAATGCTTGGCGACTTGCAATGGCATCCTAGCGGTGATTTTTTTTTCTTCGCTTAGGGTTGGTGGGGTTGGGGGCGTTGCTTAGGGCCGATGGGCTTTGCCATCTCGCGGCTGAAGAAGGAACAGAGAAAGGTTTCCAAAGCCAAGTGCATAGCTCATAGGTGATAGCCTGCATCGGTGTGATTGTACTTCTTGTGTTTTCGTTTATACAAAGACACACCTAATCAAA
Source organism: Nicrophorus vespilloides (assembly GCF_001412225.1). Classification (NCBI taxonomy): domain Eukaryota; kingdom Metazoa; phylum Arthropoda; class Insecta; order Coleoptera; family Silphidae; genus Nicrophorus; species Nicrophorus vespilloides. The sequence goes on along the minus strand of NW_017098644.1, from coordinate 20,394 downwards.
AAAAACGCTGTTGTTGTGCGAAACCGTGGACCGGACAATGTCCGAAAAGATGCAGGCCAGTGTGAAGAGCCCGAAATGCCGGTGAAAACGAGACGGAGACTTGCCGTGCACACATTCTTTATAGATCATTTCAAAATGGAGTATGTGAAACACTGGTAGTTATATTCCGATAGTTCGGTGTTGTGTTTGTTGTGGGAAGGAAGCCGCAGCTAGGTCCACCCCGCGGACCCGGAAAATCGTTGCTATAGTCGCGTGCGGAGCCTTAGGTCGCATTTTCCATCGCCGAATAGCCCTTAATGTTTTTGTTTGCTCATACCAAGATGCTTTATATATAAAACGAATGACCTCTGACCAATCATCATTCTTCATCATACCATCGATGTAAAGGTAATACATCCCTAGATTATAGTTAGATAATATTTAAAAGGTAAGTCTCGCGAGATGTACCCTTCGGTCTTGGTACCCCTTCGGACGTTTCGCTCCGAGAACCGCGACTGAGTAGGTCTCATTATTGTGAGAAAAATAATACCTCCTGTTCACGAACCACACAAATTGGATAATAAAACTGTCAGAGACCATTTACACATCGAATAAATTAATTCGTAGGCTCGTAACGCAATTGAATTTTCATTAATTTTAGTAATTATTCTGTATCAGTTTCCTGCATCCGCAATTCTGTCTATCGGGCAAATATCTTTGTCGAGACAGTTCCTCGGTTTAATATGCAGTGCAGGTTTTATTTTCTTTCATATTACCACCAGAGATACATTCTGAATATGGAAAGAACAGTCCTTTGTTTGCAGTGCGATAACGCGAATATGAATCGCCGTTTATTCCTCCGATTTACGTGGAATAACGAAAATCTTGTGACTCAATGTATGCTATTCAGAATTACGCATTACCATATAAATATTGAAGAGTCGTAAATAAACAATCGGCTAATGGGATATGAATTACGTTCCTCCTTGCGTCGATCGCAAGCAGTGTTTTCGTTGCACCCGAGATGGCAAACTCTTTTCAGTTGAAGATGCAGAAAGAGTGTACACGACTTTCCACGACTTCTAAGCAACAAAAACAGTACGTTCTAATTATTACCATAATAAGCTTATATGCACTGATTGAATACAGTCTTTCAGTTTCCAAAACATTCAAAATGTTTACAATTTTCTGTAGTCATTCTAACAAAATACCATGTTTAGATCATCAAATTAAATCTTAATTGTTAGTTGGATAACTACAATAATTATAAAAGCCGACATCATCTTTTTGCTTCATCCGTATTTCTTGGAAGAGGCTGAAGAATATAGGTAAAATGCAACAAAGCGAGAGATCGTGCGTTTACCGAGAAATCCGACCATCAGGGTATATACATTTGCTTACCTGAAACACAGCACCATTTACAAACCAAATGTTTATCCTTCCAACAGTAGTCGTTTATTATTGTGCGCGTAATTTTTCCAATAACTAGGATTTCATATATCAAATTGCATTTCCAACTCAAAGAAAGAAAGACAAAACGTTTGCATTTTGTGCGGCTTCTTTATTGTTAGAAACATAAAACTAAAGCTATTCAAGTGCTTCCAGCCCCTTTTCTGACAATTGTTAAAATAAAATATTTTGTAAAGCATATTTAATTAAATTGTATTTTTATGTATGCGCTAAGCGACCTAAAATCGATTGATTTATACAAATTACATTAAATATGTATTGTCTCCAATAAAAGCATTTGGATTTCGTAAACATCACTAATAATATATTTATTATTGATATTTACATTTTTCTTCATATACGATTATAGAGTTGTATTATAAATGATTCCTTAATATTTAGAAATCTAGTCCAAAAATAACTAGTATTAACCTAATTAAAGTGTCTAAAATAATATAGCCTGGAACACTGTTTGAAATTATAGGAAAAATGTAAAGGAGGAAATGATTCATATCACTTTGTATGCATTTGTTTAGTTTTGCAATAAATATTATTATAATTTTAGTTGTTACTTAATATCAATACAACAGAAATAGAAATGATTTTAAGGAAAAAATATAAACAAAGAAGTCTTAATCATAATATTAAACGAAATTGTCAGTATTTGTAGTAAATGTTACTACCACAAATAAAATGCAGAAAAAAGCCGTGGTTCCTATAATTCTCTAATAATCATTTTAATCTGTGACTGCATACAGAGTAAATGCACATTGTAATCTACTGTTTCAATAATGACCATGTGAATTGCCATTGTATATTGCAGTGCGCTGTAGGTTTGTTTGTGTGGAAAAAATATTGTCCTATTATCAAAAGGAAACACGAGAACCTAGATCTGGACTAATTGATGCAAGCGAATGCACGTTTGCGGTTGTTTAATTATTACTAATTGCATCAAATCAAAAGACAATGCTTAACAATAAAGTAATTGTGTTTATTAATGTGAACTTTAAATATTCAATCAAATGTGTCAATTAAAATTAAATAAGCACAGATTTTATACTTGTAGGTAAATTTTTTAATAATTATTTTATGATATAGGTTAAATCTTGAAATATATTATTAAAAATTTGTAATTGAATATGTTTACATAATTTTTATCAGAATCTGGTATTTATTCAATTTGAGGATGTTAATAATAATAATAATTTATTGGCCAAATGAGGATGTTATTTGTTTGAATATTGCAATTACAAATTTTAGATAAGAGACGATATCTTAGAATTTCAGTTACTCAATGTTTACGAGAAATCAAGTTTCCTTAAGCTGCATTTAGTGGTAAAAATGAGGAGTGTTTCTAATATTAGATACACGCAATATTTGATAATCAAACTTCCAAGGCTTCTTACACTTTCTTCAACCAATTTAAGCTTTGAATTGGTATATTTAAATGTTACAACATTGATAAAATTTCAATGTTAATAATATTCATTGTCATTGATATTTCTTAAATAGGAAACTAGTTGCAGAAAAGGACTGCTCAAGTTTAGAAAATTATTTATTTGATTGGAATATTAATGAATGTTTAGCTAAGTTCAATGAGTTTGTAGTGTCTGGTAGTTTCTATTTGTTTATTTTGACGCTGCTACGGTCCCACGGTATTAGCACTTATTGTAGATGGTTGATATAGTATGACCATAGATCTTGAAATTCATTTCACATTTAGCATGCCAATCATAACACAACCATCATGTATTGAAGTGCTGTGTAAGTTGTATTTATGTCTGTTGAAGTATATACTTCAGACTGTTATTTTTACTGCTTGAGATTGACACTGCAAAGGAGAAGAAAAAAGGTTGGCTTTGAATTTAAATTACGCTATTTGGATGTTTTCAAATGACATGTGTAAAATGTATTTCTATTGAAGATATATCAAATGTGTTAATAACGTTTTCTCAAATCAATTAACTGGTCTTGGAGTTTTCCTTTGTTCCAGTCCAGAAATCCTTGCATAATCCAAACTGACTGTTTGCACGGCAGGAGTTTGTCATGTTTATGGGAAATGCATTATTTGAAATCTCTTGCAACAAGTGGACTAAACTTAATTTTGAGCCAACTACAAATTTGTCGAGAGGCCGGAAGCGTCCTAAAAATAAGTCGATTCAAGTACTTTTCAGTAATATATTTATAGCATATGGCTGCTAACTCTCGGCTGCTCTTATTTTTTGTTTGTATTTATATATGTATATGCGTGTGTATATATTACAGAGTTCATACCCTTAATGAATTGAACGAATCCACTTAAGATCTTTTTATTAACACTCCATTTATAATAAATGCGTGGCAAACAATGGTGAAAATAAAAACGGGGAAGAAAGAAAAAAACGAAGCAGAAAACGCTGCTGCTGTATAGCTTACGATGGATATAACGAAATTCTTTTGTTTAAGAAAGGTGGCTTTGTTCCAAGGAGGGGACCCCCGTCGATAACAATGAGTAATTCGAATGTCGTGGTGTAATTAGTGAATTTTCCTTTATTCTGATACCAGAGGTGACACCATAAAGCACTTATCAGTCCATCATTTGTCGTGATGTTTTTGAATTATTAAGTAATATGTCGGTTTCCTTTTCATTACTTACGTATTCATAACTTTCTTTAAGTAGTCATTTGATAGAATGTGTATAATTAAGCATATATCGAAAGAATATAAACATATTCATAGATAATGCGAGTTGTAATCTGAAATTTTATTTTGTGTAAATAAATAAGAGCTATCTTCAAATTTTAAATTAGCTGTCGTCAATCCTTCATTTCAATTGATAATTGTATTTATTTGAAATACGAATTCTCTCTGTTTATAAACTAATAATAAAGAAAATTTATTGTATACATTCATACAAAAGGCTATTGACTGCAGTCTTTCCACTTGTTTATAAACTATTAAGGGAGTTAATTTATAAGTAGAGGAAATAATAAATTTCCTTTTTTGAAATTTTAAGTTCTGTGCGATACTTCAATTAAATGTAAATTTGTTCAAATTATTAATTTTTCTCCTATAATTATTTGTTATTATGATTATATTAATAACATTAAAATACTTGTGAATTTGTTGGAACCTTGATATGGTATGTTTCAATAATATTTATTTTTTTATTACAGTAATGCGGAGTATTGTGCACGCCTGTGGCATGCACGAGGTGTCTTCATGGTGGTAAGGACCGGCTCCAATGCCGTGGTAGCCGTGGCGTTGTTCTGGTTTATAGTTTTGGTGGGGTCATGGGGGCCCGTCAACGGGGGCATCCTGTTGGCTCAGTACCCGGGCCCCGCCTCAGATCCTTTGCACTTTTCCCACTTGGTGGTGGATCAAATGACCGGCAAAATCTACGCCGCTGCCACCAATCGGCTCCTGCAGCTGGACGCGAACCTCGACCTGGAGACCCAGGTCGTGACGGGTCCGAAAAATGACAGTCCGATGTGCCACGCGACAGGCTGTTCGGACGGTATCACCCCGTCCCCTATGGACAATTTCAACAAGATCTTGCTCATCGAGCCGGAAAACCGGACCATCATCTCATGCGGATCTTTGAGTCAGGGCTCGTGCTACAAGTACATGCTGAACAACATCAGCGGACCTTCTGAATTCATACCGTTGGCAATCGCAGCAAATGACCCTGTCGCCTCGACATATGCTTACATCGGTCCGAGAAGGTACAACCAATGGGCCGGAACGAATATTATGTATGTGGGTACCACTTTCACCAGTAACGGGGATTACAGGCACGATGTGCCAGCTATCTCGAGCCGGATGCTGAATACCTTGGATTACTCAGAATACGAATTCAGCAAGCAGTCTTTGATTAATATAGACGTTAAATACAGAGACCACTTCCTTATCCAATACGTCTATGGTTTCAATGCTACTGACTACGCGTACTTCGTGATTGTGCAGAAGCAATCGCATCTTCCAGGCCAAGAAGAACAAGGGTATGTTTCCAGGCTAGCACGCATCTGCACGAATGATGAAAACTACAACACCTACACCGAAGTAACTCTGCAATGCGCGAACGGTGAACAGAAATACAATCTGGTGCAAGACGCCAAATTAGCTACAGCTGGCAGTGCGATGGCTTCGGCAATTGGTGTGCAAGAAGGCGCCTTGGTGTTGGTTGCGGTCTTCCGACCGGCCAAGGGCATCACCAATGAACCCCAATCCCAGTCCGCATTATGCTTTTACCCCTTACGCGACATCGAGGCAAAATTCAATGAGAACATTCACATGTGCTTCAACGGCAGCGTTAAGTATCGCAACATGGGATACGTTTCCGGACCTATACAGGACGGCAAATGTCCGAGCGCCGGAAACGCCGGCAATGTTCCTAGCTTCTGCGATGCCGGCTTGAAAATCTCTGGCGCCACTCCGATCGTCAGCAATGCTGCTCTCACCTTCAACACATCGCTTTCGTCCGTCTCAACCGCTTCCACCGGCCATCATGTCCTTGCCTTTTTAGGTACTATGGATGGTCGAATAAAAAAGGTCATACTTTCAGCGCCGACGCCGGCTGAATACGAAGAGGTTCTCGTTGATCCCGGTAAAGCAATCCTACCAGATACTGCTCTTTCGCCCAACGGCAATTACTTATACGTCCTATCTACCTCTAAGGTACTATATTAATAAAGCCTTTTTTTCTTAACACATTACTATATATTAATTCATGTTTACAGATCTCAAAAATAAAAGTAGAACATTGTAGCAGTTACACGAATTGTTCCTCATGTTTAGAATCGAAAGATCCTTATTGTGGTTGGTGTTCTTTAGAAAAAAGGTATAAATATTTTATAAACAATGATATCATGTGGTATAACAAACTTGTTATTAAAGGTGCACTATCAGAGGCGCCTGCCAGAAAGCCTCACACAGCTCTCCTAGATGGTTGTCATTGGGTACGGGTCAGCAATGCATCGACTTCGAGCAAGTGCTACCAGATCGCATTCCTTCGAATCAAATGACTACGGTCCGCTTGACAATCCGAACGTTGCCGGAATTACCATCAGGTGCAAAGTATAAGTGCGTCTTTGGCGATGCAGAACCTATCGACGCGATTGTCGCCGAATTCGGATTATCCTGTCCAACTCCGGACATTAATTCTCGACCACCCATTCCAACCAAGCAGGATCACGTTTTGGTTCCTCTTAGCGTGCGTTCTTCCGAAACCAACAAGGATTTCGTTTCCAGAAATTTTGCTTACTACGATTGTTCCAAGCATCTTACGTGCATGGATTGTGTCCAGTCACAATGGGCTTGCAATTGGTGCGTTTACGAAAATAAGTGCACCCATAATACCTCAACATGTCAGCGATCAATAATCAGCGGAGAAAATGTAAGTTTCAAAAAAAACATTGTACATGCATATTAAGAAATAACAAATTCAGTATTAAAATTTAATTTAATTTTTAAGTAAATATTAAAAAAAATAATTTCATTCTTTTCAGAACCATATGCCCTTATCGAATCATGGAGTAACTTTCTGTCCACGCTTTAAGCGGAAAGATATTATCTTTTTACCAAACAATGTTCCTAAGGAGATGGTTTTTGAGGTGGAGAACTTGCCTCATCCGCAGGCTGACCACACAGGTTTTCAGTGCATCACAAATATTGAAGACGCGAAGATGTTGGTACCTGCTAGGGTCGATGCGAATCGGTTCATTGTCTGTGAAAAGCGAATTGTAAGCAATTAAAATTGTAGTAAATTTATTTTAATGAATATTGATTTTCCTTTTTCAGTATTCGTATGAAGCAAATACAGGTGAATACGAAGCTAGCGTAAAAGTTGTTTGGAATAGAAACCATCACATTGATTCTATGAATGTTGTGTTGTATAAATGTGATATTTTGGGTTCTCACCGTGAGCACGCAGATTGTTCACTATGCGTTACACGAAATTCAAAATACCATTGTACTTGGTGCGGCAATACATGTAGTTACAGTGAAACATGCCAGCTTTCCCATGTGGAATGCCCGAAACCTAGGATTGATATGGTAAGCAAATATTGTTTTTAATTGACATTTGTTTTATTTTATTTATTTTTTCTGTTTCAGATCAAACCTTTGAGCGGACCGATAGAAGGGGGTACTATTGTTACCATCGAAGGCAGCAACTTAGGCGTAAAGTCAGATGATGTGAAAGGTAAAATACGTATAGGGAATGTGCCGTGTACATTGATTGCGTACGATATATCAGTGCGTATTCAATGCACTACTGGACCATCTTCAATGGAAACTACAGCGCCAATTATAGTCGGGAACGAAGCCGGCTACACAGAATCATCTGTAGAGTTTAGTTACAAAGATATCAGACTCATTAGTGTCTATCCTTCCATCGGCCCTCAGTCGGGCGGTACTCAATTAGCAATCACTGGTCAATACTTAAATATAGGATCTGAAATCACCGCGTATTTAGATGATCATATATGTGAAGTGAATCTCACCCAAGCATCATCTTCTCGTCTCACATGCATCACCTCAAAAGCATCCCGTCCTACAAACATAGCCAGAATCACCCTTAGCATAGATGGCGCCAATAGAACCTTGGAAGGTAACCCTTTCAACTACACTCAGGACCCCACTATAATGGAAATTAAACCATTATGGAGTTTTGCATCTGGGGGTAGAATGATATTTGTGCATGGCTCAAACTTGGATAGTATTCAGAAACCAGAAATGGAAGTCTACTCTGTCAACGAACCAGTTCCGATAAACAAAACAACTTGCAAGGTTTTAAGTGCAAAGCAAATGGAATGTCCCAGTCCAGCAGTTAATACGCAATTCCACTTGGAGAGTCATCGAGTCACGAGATCGCTGTACAAGCACCCGAACATGGGTAATAAGAATATACCGGAGTCGACGATCTCGCTACGCATAGGCTTCGTCATGGACAATGTGATGTCTGTGAAAAATTTAGATAAGTATTTCGAAACGATCAAGTCACAGCTATTCTACGTGAACGATCCCAAGTTCTTCGAGTTCCCGAATAAAGTTAAACTGTACAAAGGCGACACTTTGGTTATTGAAGGTGAGAACCTGAACGTAGCCAGTGATGAGACTGACGTCGTCGTAACGATCGGTTCGAGAGCCTGTAACGTTACAAGTCTAGCAATGAGCCAACTGGTTTGTTCACCACCTGAACATCAGCCACCTGATACAGACGAGAATGGAATCAAGACTGATATTAATCTGCCATTGGTTGTAGTACGTGTTGGCCGCAGCCTTCGTTTTCCCATCGGTTTTCTGCGTTACGACGTATTGAAACCGTTTGCACTGCCTCCCGAAGCGATTGCAATGATCACCGTCGGAGTCGTCATGTTTATTATATTTTTCATGGGTATATTATTTGTATATCGCCGGAAGTCGACGCAGGCAGAACGCGAGTACAAGCGTATACAAATTCAGATGGATACTCTCGAGAGCAACGTACGTTCCGAATGTAAACAGGCCTTCGCCGAACTCCAAACCGATATGACCGACCTCACTGCCGATTTAGAGAATTCTGGAATTCCAACATTAGAACATACTAGTTACACCATGAAAGTATTCTTCCCGGGGGTCAGCGACCATCCGGTATTAAACAGGCCGAAGATGATGCCAAACGGCCCACGAACAAATTACGACACAGCCATGTTCCAATTTGATACGCTTATCAATAATAAACATTTTCTACTTAGATTTATAGAGACCTTAGAATGTCAAAAAACGTTTAATATACGCGATAAAGTTAATGTTGCATCGTTGCTTATGGTTGTCTTAATGAATAAAATGGAGTATGCTACTGATATTTTGAAAAGCTTATTGATGCGTTTAGTAGAGAAAAGTGTGAATACAAAACATCCTCAGTTGATGTTACGACGGACAGAAAGCGTTGTGGAGAAAATGTTGACAAATTGGATGGCGCTTTGCATGTATTCTTATCTGAAGGAGTATGCAGGTTCGTCATTGTTCTTGTTGTTCAAAGCCATTAAACATCAAATCGAGAAAGGATTAGTTGATGCGATTACGCATGATGCTCGGTACTCCCTCTCGGAGGAGAGGCTGCTGCGAGAACAAATCGAACACTCGTTTGTAACGTTACACCTTGTTCAAGAAGATATGGATGAAAAGTTACAGTGTAAAGTATTAGATTGCGATACGATAAGTCAAGTTAAGTCCAAGATATTGGATGCTCTCTATAAAAACACCCCCTTCTCGCAGCGGCCTTCGATTTATGAAGTTGATCTGGAGTGGCGACACGGCAGAGGTGGTCACCTAACGCTGCAAGATGAAGACGTGACTACGAAAACCATTAATGGTTGGAAGAAGTTGAACACTTTGGCCCATTATGGTGTGAAAGAAAGTGCAGTCATGTCTATAATTTCCAGACAGAACGACAGTTTTAGCAACTGTAAACAGATTTGCCACACATGCGTTGCTGGTATCTACTACAACAACTCACAATCTCCCATAATTACAACGAACGGTGATATCGAGACCGGAATGAACATGCGAATCTATCACCTCGTTAAGCCAATGGATGATCACCAGAATCCCAATGGAAGGACTAGCGAAAGGACTCATAAAGCAATACCCGAAATATTTTTGACTAGGTTGTTATCCACGAAGGGTACAATCCAGAAGTTTGTAGACGATTTCTTCTATACTATTCTGACGGCAAACGAGGCACTTCCGCCTGCAGTCAAGTGGCTGTTCGACTTGCTGGACGAGGCTGCTGACAAGCATGACATCCAAGACATCGAAGTGATACACGCATGGAAATCAAACAGTCTTCCACTTAGATTCTGGGTGAATTTTATCAAAAATCCCGACTTTATTTTCGATATCAATAAGACGGCAACGCTGGACTCCTGTCTCTCTGTTATTGCGCAGACCTTTATGGATTCCTGTTCAACAACCGAACATCGTTTAGGCAAGGACTCGCCCTCCAACAAGTTGCTGTTTGCGAAGGTTTGTATACTTTTGTAACTTATATAAGAATTGCGTTGTGTCCGAATATATGAATGTCAAGGATCGGATTCATGAGCTTGTTGTTGATTCAAATTGAATTATTGTTATTGATTTTTGTTGTTTGCATATGCGCAGGATATTCCTAGGTATCGTGACATGGTAGCCAAGTTCTATAACAGCATAGCGGATCAAAATGCAATCAGCGATCAAGAAATGGTATCGGCGATGCAGCTATTATCCGTAGAGCATGCAGACGAATTCGACAAGGTAGCAGCTCTGAAAGAACTTTATATATACGTTACTAAGTATAAGGAACAGGTAAGAGCTTGATACTTTTTTGATACGTAATGGTTTTAACTGTTGGTTTTTCCTTGTTTTCATTCCATTCGCAGATAATCGAAGCGTTGGATTGTGATATAAATTGCCGCCGTCTGGATTTATCACACCGTCTAAGGAACGTCGCGTACACTCTGGGTGGAGAAGAAACGTCAGCATGCTGACCAAACCAGTCACCTGATCCCTCTCTACTCTGACATCCATATTACGTAGTGCGGAGAGATCATAGCGATGCTTCGAGTAAAAATTTAAACCGTGCTCTTCTGTGATATTAGCGCAAGATCAGGTGACTGTATTCAATGGACACGTTACTTAACCCTCCGTCGGCAGACTACAGAAGACTTAGACCTACTTAGGCGTACGCGCACAGGCGGGCCTGAAAAGCTTTAATTATTAAACGAGTCCATATTACAATATGCTTCTTCAAAAAGTAATTTAGTAAATTTTTGATAGAATGTTGTTCCTACGCTATATGTACAATATTATATATATTCAGGCGATCCTGACGCTGTGCGTGTATTGAGTACCTCTAAGTTTTCTACCTTGAGTGCCTCGCTATTGCTGATGGGACGTGTTTACTAAAAATTTATTAAATTTAAATGAAAAGAATATTTCTATGTGTCACACATGTCGACAGGGCACCGAGGGCATCCCCAGATTACGGCCCTAAGAGAATAGCTTAGATTTAGAGAGAAACAAAACAAAATGAGAGGAAAGAAATATAAATACAAACAAACAAAACAAAAAAAAACAACATATACATTTCATTGGCAATGATTATTATTTTAGCTTTAATTAGTTAGTCTTAGATTTACATAAATGTGAAGGCCTACGTACATTCTCGTTTTGTCCTTTCGTTATTATTATATCGACTGAACGAAAGCAAACAATTTAAATAAAAAAAAAATGAAGCAGCATACTCGAAAAAGCACGTAAACGAACTCGGGTAGACAAAATAATGGCGGTTTTGCTTAAAAAAATATATTATGGTATTTTTTAATTTTTTTTTTCGTATTTTATTTCAACGTTTAGATGGACGGTGGAAGTCCAATTAGTGGATGTGAGGCCGGATCGCGACCATTTATTTATTCCTTGATTCCTTAGCTACTTTAAGCGTATTATTTATATACTTATACGGTTTACATAATATACTATCCCTCATTGCCAATTAAATGACTATTTTGATATTTATTATAGCAGGAACTACAGTTTTGTGGTACTTTCACGTCCAGTGATTTTTTGTATTTTTGAATCTTATTATCTTTTTTAATTCCTTATTTTTTTACTTACTCGGATACGCATAATTGTATTTTGACTATTTTTTGTACATATATGAATTGTGCATATACATATATTAATATAGATATGTCTGGAGAGGAAAAAGTGTTTATATATTAAGAAACATTCATCAATATTTTATTAGAATTGTGTTTAGTCTGTAAGGTTTCTAAACGTAAATAACTTAATTGGAACTATTGTAAATATTACTGAGAATCGTAACAATGTATCAGTTTTTACATTATTACAGAATACAGAAACAGTTTTAAAGTACTTATTTTAATTATTTTTTTTCTCCAACTATACCAGAAACATATTTATTACGAACACAAGAACGACTATCGATCTGCTTCAGGAAGACATTGCACGGTAAGCAATCACATAAATATTAACCAATTGAACTTAGATTGCTAACCTTTGTACTTGAAGACAAACTCATTTGATAATGCCACCCTAAAGGTTACATCAATTACCCAAGTGTACATTGTAGAATTAAAGTAAGGCATTAATCAGAAATCAAGCTTTGTTTTATTTATCTGAAACTGAATAATAATCTTTAAAAATAAATATTAAGTTTTCTTACTAATTCGAAAACTTCGACAATCAACTAAATCCAATTATTTTCATCTTCAGTCAAAAAATGATTAAAGAGACATCTGTAAAATTGTAATATTAATCAATATTAATAAAAAAACATTTTTTTTACAATTTAGTTTAATATTCAATAAGAACTTTACAACAGATATTGTCTATATTAAAGTTAAATTGAAAAACAACTATAATGTTGTAACAGCAATATGTCCTATGAATGAAGTATAATCTAATTAAGACAAGCGAAGGAATAACTGTTGCTACTCCATACTTTTCTATGTTCTTTATACGTTGAAATCAGGATCAATATATAAAAGCATGTGAACTTTACAGTTTTTTAACATTGAAAGAAAATGTTATGTTATAGATTTTTACTTTTAAATTTATCCTTTCGTTTCAGATCCTCTTTCGCAGATGTCGCAGGTTATTTCGTGGTACATTATTATCGAGCGGATTTCATGTATCGGAAATCCCGCAGGATAATTTAAAATCTAGTTTCTTTACGAAGTACTGAGTTTGTTCGAAGGTTTGTTTAGAGTGCGACAGTTCAATCCCCTTTCGCGGTTACAGTAAGAGGGGTCTTCGAACGCTCGGGTTTATATTTTAGACACCGCGAGTTTATATTCTCCACGAGCGTAAAGTAATTATAAAGAGTGCGTCGCTACTTTTAGCCAGGTCCATTCAAGTTTTGTCGCAACTAAATTTAGTTCTATCGAGCGGGTTTATAGAAGAGGATCTATAGTGGGTCGTGCGCATGTTGTAACATTTCGCTCACCGTGTCAATTTGCAAAGACAAAACAACAGGAATTGAGAAGATAAAATAAATAATTATAAAGAAAGGACTTTCCGCTCTGGAAAGCGAGAGCAGGTTGGCGCCTGTCGATCCTTCCGTTTCATTTCATTGGATAATTAAGTTAGTTCAAATTCCCGGGTACCAGACGTGCATGAGTTTATTTTTACGAGCTTATTTGGTTCTGTGCTAGGAAGAGGCTGGAGGAGGCTATGAAAATGCTAGAGTGGGAGCGATAGATTTGACGAATGCAAATGAAAGCGAGCAGAAATAATAGTAAATTGTGGTTTTTATAGCAAATATAAATGTAATACTAGGATATGAATGTGTGTATATGAGAAAGGACTTCTTTTTGTTCCAGTATAGGGGTGTGGGGATTGCGGGGGTTCTGTGGGTTGAGGGCTGTGGGCCTTAGGCTGTTGGTCGACTGGTACAGTGTTCGGGAATGTGGAATGAGGGGATAGGTCTGGATTAGTTCCCGAATGGTATATTTGGGGATATGGCGGCGCATCTCGTCCGCACATGGAGGCGCTGCTGTAGGGAAATCCCCAACCCTTTTTACGCATCTCCACCGCAGTATCAATGCCAACATGGTGGTTGCACACGCGCTCCAAGTAGATCCGAACTCGCGCCTCCTTCGTTGATTATGGAATAGTAGCGTCATAACAAACCTGTGCGGGAGGTCGGGGAGTGAGTACCAGTGATGTTATAAACACAAGTGCGAACATTCCTCCTCACAGTATGGCCTCGGTCGCCGCTTGGCTGCCATTTGCCCGGGCGGCGGCCATCGGTTGGGTCCCTATTGCCACTCATCCTCTTCCGCCGCCACCTATACCAAAGGATCGTCGCAAGGCTGATGATGAGAAGCTACTAATAAACGTGTCTGGCCGTAGGTTTGAGACCTGGAGGAACACGCTCGAGAAGTATCCAGATACGCTCCTAGGTTCAAATGAGCGAGAGTTTTTCTATGACGAGGAGTGCAAGGAGTACTTCTTCGATCGTGATCCAGACATCTTCAGGCACATACTAAACTACTATCGGACTGGCAAGCTCCACTACCCGAAGCATGAATGCCTCACTAGCTACGATGAAGAACTTGCGTTCTTCGGTATACTCCCAGATGTTATCGGCGACTGCTGCTATGAGGATTACCGCGATAGGAAGCGCGAAAATGCAGAACGTCTTATGGATGACAAACTCTCTGAGAACGGCGACCACAATCTTCAGCAGCTTACGAACATCCGCCAGAAGATGTGGCGCGCTTTTGAGAATCCGCACACCTCCACAGCTGCCTTGGTATTTTACTATGTTACAGGCTTCTTCATCGCCGTCTCCGTGATGGCCAACGTGGTGGAGACAGTTCCATGTGGCATACGGCCTGGCAAAGCTGGTCCACTACCTTGTGGCGAGCGCTACAAAATCGTATTCTTTTGCTTAGATACCGCATGTGTGATGATCTTCACTGCGGAATACCTGCTCCGTCTGTTCGCCGCTCCGAGCCGCTACAAATTCGTTAGGAGCGTGATGAGTATCATCGATGTCGTAGCCATCCTACCCTATTATATCGGTTTAGGAATTAAAGACAACGATGATGTTTCCGGCGCTTTTGTCACCCTTCGCGTTTTCCGAGTATTCCGTATCTTCAAGTTCTCCCGACACTCCCAAGGACTACGAATTCTCGGCTACACCCTTAAGTCGTGCGCTTCCGAACTAGGCTTCCTCGTCTTCTCCCTTGCCATGGCTATCATCATCTTTGCCACAGTCATGTTTTACGCCGAGAAAAATGTACGCGACACCAATTTCACATCGATTCCGGCCGCCTTTTGGTACACGATTGTAACAATGACTACCTTGGGGCAAGTGGATTGCATTTCCAACTGTCTACGGCGATCTACAATTGTGGTTCTTTCTTCCTATTTTTCAGATACGGAGATATGGTGCCGGAGACTATTGCCGGTAAGATCGTCGGAGGTGTTTGTTCCCTCAGCGGAGTGTTGGTAATCGCCTTACCCGTTCCTGTCATCGTTTCCAACTTTAGCAGAATCTACCATCAGAATCAACGAGCCGACAAACGCAAAGCTCAAAGGGTATGCATACACGCAGCAATGCTCAAAACATCAATCCAAGTTGCATCAATGTTTCTCTACCGAAATCGTTTTTCTTTGCTTTTTGATTACAGAAAGCCCGACTGGCTAGGATCAGGATCGCGAAGGCCTCTTCTGGAGCCGCTTTCGTCAGCAAGAAGAAGGCAGCGGAAGCGCGTCTTGCTGCTCAGGAATCTGGCATCGAATTGGACGAAAACTGCCGCGAAGAGGACATCTTCGAGCTACAGCACCACCATCTGCTGCGCTGCCTGGAGAAGACCACGGATAGGGAATTCGTTGAGTTGGAGGTGCCGTACAACGGACATCCGAAGAGACCTGGTTCACCGTCACCGATGGCCAGTCCCGCTCACTCCGCCGTCTCCATCGGCCTTTTGCAGTCCTGCTGTGGCAGGTGTTGCCCCCGCAGATACCAACAAGCTTGCGGCAAGTATATGCCCGCTGCTTCTGCAGCTCAAAGTAATCAAACGGGCGGTGGCATGGATGGCACCTACCTAGTGGAGGCATCTTTCTAAGACCACATATCAAATGTTGATACTTACATGAACAACAAGACAAAAAAATATTAAGAAAAGAAAAAAGCTGCCTTCCCGTTAGATTTACTGACTCTCATAACACCACCGCATATATATTTATTATTACCTTCATAGATATATATGCTTATAATTCCATTATTTCTTTTTTTTTGCGATAAGATACCTCCGAGTATTCTCAATGTTGATCACACGATATCCCCCCATTTGCCTACTGTAAAACATATGTGTGTTACCTTGGTACATGTAGGAATGAATTGCATAGCATGTCTATTATTATGATTTGTTTCGTTCTGAATTAGCTCTAATAATTAAGAGAAAAAAGAAAACAATCGCGCTGTTCAAATTATAGTACATAAGTGATTGAGAAATATCACTTACGTACATATGTTTCTAAATGTGTTTTTCTACTAAAGCGAATCAATCATATTATTTGATTAGACTTTTTGCTTTGATATTTCCAGTTCGTATTTTCATTTATGTTGTCTCCATTTCACTGTTGTCCTTTTTTTTGGAATCTGTCGCTTCGATACGCATACATCTTTCGTTCCGTTTTACCGAACATCGATTATGTCGTATTCAATGTGTGTAGTGTAAAATGTGATATAGAGGATATTGATAAATCACGAAATTTATGACGGAGATACGTGTAGGATTATCTTTTCGATGTATTATTAATGATTAATGAATTAACGAAGAGAAAAATTATATTCTAAATATATATTGGTTCTTGAATGAATCGTGCGCAAGGTTGAGAGATTGAACGAGAGACGGAATGGTAGAGAGTGAATTTGAGTGTAATTTGACACAAAAATATTAGAGAATGAAAGTGATAATTAATTCTAGATATTCCAAGTTTTATACAAATTTCTTATTGACTTTTATTTTCGTTCCTGTTCCGGGTTACTCTTCGTTGTACTTTATATATTATATACTATTTTGGTCTCTGGGCGCACCAAAAGCTTCCCCTAAAATGTGGACCACTGATCGATAATCTCACATAACCTGCCTTTCACGCTACACCCAGAACAAAAAAATGAAACTAAGTAAGAAATAACATGTTACAAGCTAAATTAAAAAAAAAAACATAGAATTGATTAACTAGAGGCCAAGTTATTATTTTATCTATATACATATATTTATATAAAACAAAGATAATAAACTTAGTGTAATTTATTCTAATAGAAGACGGACATTTGTCGTGTTTAATATAATCTACTATAAAAGAGTAATTATTAAATTGAAACAAATGATTGAGAATCATTCAGGAAATGATTCGAGCTATACCTGCATACATACAGGATATATAAATTAATGAACGTTGTACTTTACTAAATTAGAACTGTATTTATCCAGCTTTTTCTTTTCTTTGTATTTGTATGTAGATTTAATTCTGTCTCAAACGAGAGGTAAATGAATCACAATATTATTTATTAGCGAAACAAATAAACATTAAGATTGATTTATTTATTATTTCCACGATTCTTTATTTTATTTTCTTCAGATACACAACACACCTGAAGAACTCGTCAACGTTGTTCATTTAATTTATTTTTTTCGTTCAATTTAGACGAGAAAACACACCCGTTTATATAATTAAAACGTCTTTTGTTTCTGTGTGTTTGTAATTAAATCGCGTGTTTCGAGTCGGACCTATCTGGGGAAAATGATGTGCTAATGTATTTGATGTTCTAGAGACGCTTTTCATCTTTCATTGTTTTTCTTATTTTTCTCTCATACGTACGTACATTTTGGTTTCGATCTGCTTTCGTATTTGTTCTGAGGAGACTCCTATGCGTCGCACATTGAAAATATTTGCACTATGATCAATTCATGTTCACTAGACATTTGTCCTACCTTGATCAATCCTGCGTCTCCTCTCGTTCCCACTTAAAAAGCAA
This sequence comes from Nicrophorus vespilloides, assembly GCF_001412225.1. Classification (NCBI taxonomy): domain Eukaryota; kingdom Metazoa; phylum Arthropoda; class Insecta; order Coleoptera; family Silphidae; genus Nicrophorus; species Nicrophorus vespilloides. The sequence goes on along the minus strand of NW_017098644.1, from coordinate 2,447 downwards.
ACGATAACAGAACTTTCGTAATAATTTAAAGTCAAACATAGATAGATGTAATAAAATAAATAGCAACCAAAAAAAAATCAAGGCTTGTGTCTCAAAAGTAAATTTTTTCTAGGTGTTAAACGAGACGAGGCCCTCGTGCTACATAGAATGACTTAACTTCGAAATTGAAACGAAGACGTAATTATTCTCTCTTCACTCTATTCTAGAACTTCATATACATCCCTTTAACAGTAGTGTTCAAAAAAATAAAATGAAAGGAAAAAAAATATATAAATATGAATATATTATCCCACCCCTTCCGAAAATAAAATAAATGTAATCAATGTTGACCGTTTTTGATCCCTATTATTATTGTAACTTAACCGAGAATTGAAGCGAAGTGTGGACCTTCTCTTGCCCGTTCATCCCCCTCTGCCTTTTTCTGCGAGGGAAAGGGGGAAAGAAATCAATTGGTATAAAGAAAGGTTAAAAATAAATAATAGGACCGTTTTAAGCCAGTCTCTAAATGTGTACATGTTGTAATTAATGGAAGACTAGCTCTGTTCACGACGAGCAGTTTTGGTATCTCAAATTTACTACGAGACAGCAATTAATTATAAATAATTCATTTAAAGACAAAAAAAATATGAGTATATATATATTAACAGATGTATGTGTTCTTTGTGGGAAAATAAAACTAATCCAAATGTGTACAGACTCAATAACTTACAAATACATATATACCGACATACGATTTAATCATCCCTGTTTCATACGTTTCCCATCCATTCAGCAGGATGTTGACCTACTTTCTGCTTGTAGCTCTGCTAAAACTAAAAAAAAACACACAAATTGAGCGGACCAAAGGGGAATCGCAGAGGGCTTTTACACATCCTACTAACCGATTCCGGATTGAATTAAAGCCGTCCGATATTTCGCTTTCGCTTTCAACCCCGTCGTATAAATAGATTCCATCCGAATATCTGTTTATTCATTCCGTAAACAACGATGTGGGTATTTCTTCTTTTTTTTTGAAATCCCACTCGAATTTCTCTGCTTTTTTTTTTCCTCCTGTTGTAATTCTCTCCGGGTTTTATTTAATGAATCCGTGGACTTGATTTATCGGCGCACGTCAACAAATTCTCTCTCTGGTCATCCCCGCGTTTTAATTGCCTCCCCGAATGTAAATATTATTGCAATCCAATATTTTCCAGCGGCGTGTAATGGTTTTCCACTTGACTCAGCCATTTTTCACTCTCCACGCGTATTCCGAAAGATTGCTCATTTACGCTCACCGTTTGCTAAAATCAATACAACCACCACCCTTAAACCGCACTCGTTTCACTATCAAATAAAACAGAATAAAAACCTGAACTCGTAACACAAAAGGTTTGAATAAAACGTGTATAATTGCTGGATTTCTTCGGTTGCTTTTATTTCCTCACGTTTTTGCATATTCTCGTTTCTTCTCTTTGCGGCAAAGCTAATTTAACTTTGGACGAAGTCCTGGAAAGGAAATATAAGTGGGATTCTTTTGTGGAGTTTGCGTTTTATTCGATTATATAAAGTCGGGTTGAAACTGGCTTTGGATACACTCGGATGTATTAGATTACCGAGTTTAAATGTACTAAAGTAAAATCGATGAAAATGCCGTTTTCGTATGTGGGTCTGCTGCACAGTAAATTTTCTTTGATGGGCTCTAATTTTGTAAGCTTTCTTTGCGTTTTAGTATAAAGTTTCTAGTAGGTTTTACAACCGTTATTAAATACTTCGTATTTAATCAAAGACGCATTTTCTTTAAAGCTTGTCATTTTCTTGACGATTTACTCTAAAGTATCCATACTCACAGTAAATTATTTTGTTATAAAGGTAAGTGTTCTGCTTGACTCTTTTCATTCTTTGATGACAAACCTGAATTATTCGCTGCGTATAATAAATTTCTGTGAGAAAGAAGTTAACTTTTTTTTACAAAATTTGATTTTTTTTTTCAACTTTCACTTTACACATAATAAATATGATATTAAGCAGAAATTTACCTAAGCTTTTGATTAATTACGAAACATAATTAAACTTTTCAACGTATTTTTTGTTGTTTTAATTAATTTAATATCTATGTTAATAAAGAAATGTATATAACTTTCAACAAAATTATTTATTTTATTAGCAAAAATGTTGTAACTCCTTGATGTTTCATTTAAAGTAACAAATTGTGTAAAAATTACTAATTAAAATACATGTCACAGGGACTAGTACATGTTGTCCCAATTATCCGAAGTTCCACAAAAATTAAGAATTATTGTTTTTTAATATTTTATTTAATAAATTCACAAAATAAACAAGTCACAAAACTATAAAAATCTATATGTACTACATAATAGAAAATGATATAAATTTTGAAAGAAACATTGCATTGTCCAAACTTAAATGATATATTCTGTAAGAATTTGTCCAAAGTAATTATTTATTGC
>NW_017098643.1:0-47814 GCF_001412225.1 Nicrophorus vespilloides | reverse complement strand
AAAGCTGAATGTTTGGGGAATGTAATGTATATTCATATATTACTGTGGTTTTAGCGGTTTGGCTGTAATTCGTGTTCAAAGTTGAAAAAAACGCTCGAAAGAGCAGTGTTTTCACATTTCATTGATTTTCTCGAAAACTGTAATACATAGAATGAATCCAAAAGATGAAAATGAAAGCTGAATGTTTGAGGAATCTAGCAAGTATCGATATATAACTGTGGTTTTATCCGTTTGGCTGTAATTCGTGTTGAAAGTTGAAAAATGCTCGAAAAAGCAGTGTTTTCACATTTCATTGATTTTCTCGAAAACTGTAATACATAGAATGAAGCCAATAGATGCATATGAAAGCTGAATGTTTGAGGAATCTAGCAAGTATCGACATATTACTGTGTTTTCATCCGTTTGTCTGTAATGTGCGTTTAAAGTTGAAGTTTACACTTGAAGTGTTTCCACATTTTAGCGATTTTCTCAGAAACTGTAATAGAGTGAATGGATCCAAAATATGCGTATGAAAGCTGAATGTTTAGGGAATGCAGTAAGTATTCACACATTGCTGTGTTTTCATCCGTTTGGCTGTAATACGCGTCTAAATTTGAAGTTAACACTCGAAAAAGCAGTGTTTCCACATTTTAGCGATTTTCTCAGGAACTGTAATAGATTGAATGGATCCAAAATATGTGTATGAAAGCTGAATGTTTGTGGAATGTAGCAAGTATTGCTGTGTTTTCATCCGTTTAGCTGTAATTCGTGTTCAAATTTATAAAAATTAAAAAAAATCTACTACACGGTCATGAGTTGTCATTCTATTTTAGGTGATGATTTAGAAATTTGCACATCGTGGAGGTACAAAAAAAAACCGCCAATAAATCATGAGTTGTAATTTGAATATCGAAGAACTATTAATTAAATATCGCTTTAAAAAATAAATGCATAATAAATTAATATTTTTTTTTCTTTTAATGAAATTATGTTATGAAAGTAATAACTTCAAAAAAACTGAAGTAAAAACGTGTTTATTATAGAAATAATCAATTCAATTTAAAAGAAAAGATAATTATAAATTACTTAATTATGTTTCCTTTTAGAAATCTAAGAAATGTTAATTAAAAAATTGTTTTTTTGTTATTAACAAAAAAATTAGAGTAACCTTGAATAAGGAAGTTCAGTTAAATCGATTATGTAAATTAAAGAAGTATAATTAACTTGTTGTAATATTGGCGCGTGCTTAAAGATTTATCGAAAAATCGACCACAAACAAATCTTCCATAGCGCGCGTTTCGTTGCGTAAACCTTCAAAGCGAAGGAAAGACACGAAGAAACAAACAAAATAAAATGAACTGAGATGAAAAAGAAGAAGAAGAAAAAAAATATATGTAGCAGGTGAAACGCAGATATTTGTATTTGTTTTTAAACTGGAACAATTCGAAATAGAGAAATATTTGCCTTACAAAAAAAAGGAACAAAAAAAAAAACTTTCAAGGATGACTGAAATATTTCGTTTCGTTACATATAACGCAATAGAATTCTCATTAAAAACCCATAAAATCCGAGATACAATTGCTAAGCACACGACAAACGAATAAGAAAAAATATGATTTAAGATAGAAAATTGTTGTTAATTAATAGTAGAATTTAAATTAATTGTGTCTTGCACAATAATCATATCATTTTTCTCTCCTCGTTTCAAACTATGTTCTTTCTTCGACTGCAATTTACAGTGATTATTTAGTTCTGTTTTGTGCGGTTAACATGTAATTATTTTGCTCACTCGCAGCAAGGAATTCATTAATTATTGTGTTAATACTAATTTCACGCTTTAATTAATTTTACAAGTTCAATTATGCTTGCAGAATTAATCAAACACGACTTTCTTTCATTCTTCAATAATCAATTATTTATTTGTATCAATTCTATTCGTAAATTGCTTTAAAAAATTTCCATTTTTGCATCAGTTGGAGCAAATCCGAAACTGGAAAGGATAACTTTACAAAAAAAGATAATCACGTAAATCTGGTTAGCGATTTTTAAGCAGATCAGATGAAATAAAAAAGACGTAAATCATTGTTTTGTGTTTACTACTTTTTTTTGTTTCGTTTGTTAAACTGTATCAAATCGGCGACTTTCTCTTATAATTTTAAACTGTTCCAGATGATGGAACATCAAGTAAAGCGTTTGCATTTAAAGAAGGAAAAAAAAACTGTTGTTGAACAGGATTTGTTTGTTGCTTTGGACGTTTCAATTATGTGTCTTTTTTTTAGTGAAATTGATTATTATCGACTAAAAAAAAGATAAAACAAGCAAGATTGATTGACGTGTTTGTATAACGAATCAAATTATAATTGACGAAATCATTTTTATGAAATTTATGTATTGTTGTAAATCAATGTTAATAATGTATAGAAAATATATAAATATATTTTTTATTACACCAATAATGCACATATATTTCTGCATGCAGATATACGACCGGTAGTAAAAGTTGTCAGCTTCTAAATAATTCATAGTTTTATTAAAATTGACTGGATAGTTATTGAATGTAATTGTCTATAAATTGATACATGTAAATCGCATCGAGTAAAACCACACCCTTAACGCATTTCTAATAGTTTTACTACAGATCCTAGTATTTATTAATCATAAATTTAATTTAGAACAAAAAAAAATTACATTCTTTTTAAATCAATCTGTTTTTCGGTTCCAATTAAAAAAAAAAAATTGAAATTTTAATGAAAACATTAGAAAGAACGTAATATTTCAAGGGCACTTTAATTAGTAGTAGACGTAAGTTATGTAAGCATTTGTTTTTATACCAAAATCAATTATTGAAACAAAAATAATAAAATTGGTTTATTTTAATTAATTAATGTTACCCTTAAAATGATGTATTTCTAATGAAAATATGGTTAATTAATGAAAACATTTGTATTTTTTTTATAGAAAATTGCTTTTAGTTAAAAGAAAATTGATAATAATTAAATAAAGGAAACCATTGTAAATTAGATAATTAACACTCGAAAAAGCAGTGTTTTCACATTTTAGTGACTTTCTCAGGAACTTTAATAGATTGAATGGAGCCATAAGATGCATATGAAAGCTGAATGTTTGGAGAATGTTCCAATTAAAAAAAATATTGAAACTTTAATAAAAATATTAGAAAAAATTTAGTATTTCAAGGGCACTTTAATTAGTAGTAAACGTAAGTTATGTAAGTATTTGATTTTATACCAAAATCATTTTTTCAAACAAAAATAATAAAATTGGTTTATTTTAATTAATTGATGTTACCTTTAAAATTTTGCTAATTGTATTAAAAATGATGTTTTTCTAAATTGGTTAATTAATGAAAAAAATTGTATTTTTTTCTATAGAAAATAGCTTTTAGTTATAAGAAAATTGATAATAATTAAATAAAAGAAACCATAGTAAATTAATTTGTTAGCAAGTCGAACAAGTGATGATGTTGCAATTCGAATTTCTATTATTTCCATCTTCCTGAATGAACAAATTCGCTCGAGTGATAAATACGATTGTGTGCTTGTGTCTCTGTTTCGTTTTATTTTCGTTGTCGTCGTCGTCGCCGCTTTTGTGATGCATTTTATGTAATGAACACGGAAACAAAAAGTATTTACGAGCCAATTATTTTCTAGCAGTCACGAATATTTAGAGCGTTATCTACGGTCCCTTTTTTTTTCTTTCTTTCCTCCATGCAGAAACTCCACCACCACCACCCGCAAAACAAAAGGACTTTTACTCCACTTACGTAATTAATCATTTGGAAACATGAAAATGCATTTCATATCGAGATCGGGTATTGAATATCGGCATGCATGCGGCTCGCACTGGACGTGCGCCCGCCGCCGTTCGACATTATTACTGAAATTGTGAAACTGGTCGTTATACAATGTTATGGTGTACTCGAATGTTGCGCAATGCCGCGAATGCAGCAAAGGATTAATAATAATATTTATGGAATTTTCTGATCGCATCACAAACAACACCTAAATAGGATACATTTATCAACATTTATTTTCACGATATCTCACATTATTCCGAATTATTCTCATTTAATAAGTTGCATTGATGAAATTTTATTATATTGTTGTTATCAAATTATGTAAAAACGTGAAAAGCTACTTGCACAACTCGTTACGTAAGAAACGTTGCGATCCCACTTTTCAGATTTTCCCCAGTTATTTATTAATTACTCAAAAGTTAAACAACTTTTTTCTTTTACATTTTATAATTGCGTATTACGTTCTTTACGTAATCAAGAAACGACAGTTTTCAAAGTTTTCAGTTTTTCGTCAATTACTCAATAAAATTACTAGCCTGCTGTCAAAATGTCGAAGCTGAAAAGCGTCTTTACATTTTACTGAATTTCAGGATAACCAAGAAGGATAATTACATAATTCAACAAGAATCGTAAAATGTAGACATTCTCTAATTAAACAAGAAAATAAAAGGCTAGATTTATATGGAATTCTATGTAAGGTTATAATTTGTAGCGAAAAAAAAAACGTAGCATTCTTTGGGAGACTTCCATATATGAACACCCTATGGCGCCTATTGTTTTCATTAATAAAATAATAAGCACTTATAAGCCTTATAATTTAGTTATAATTGATTAATATGATGTAATATGCAAATCGATATATGCAACCAAGAAACGATGATTTTCTGTGTCTTCAGTTTTAGGTAAATTACTTGAATATAATTACATCATCTTATACCCAAATAAAAGCTGAAAGTCTCACCTTTCTAACGAGCCTACTAGTATCTTGCTGTTGTCACCCAGTTGCCTGCTATAAGATGTAAAAAATGTTGATGCTTAAAAGGAACGTTTTCACATTTTCATGAATTTCAGGATAACCACGCAAGATAATTACGTAATTCAACAAGAATCGTTAACTGGAAAACGTCAACAATTAAACAAGAAAATAAAAAATTGCATTTATATAGAATTCTATGTAAGGTTGTAATTTGTAGAGTATAAAGCGTGGCATTCTTTGGGTGGCTTCCATATATGAATACCCTATGGCGCCTATTGTTTTCATTCGCAAAATAATAAGCACCAGCCGCCTTATAATTACGTTATAATTGATTAATATGATGTAATATGTAACCAAGAACAGACGATTTTCTGTGTCTTCAGTTTGAGGTAAATTACTCGAAGATAATTACATCCTCAAATACCCAAATAAAACCTGAAAGTCTCACCTTTCCAACGAGCCTACTAGTATATTTGTGTTGTCACCCTGTGGCCTGCTACGATGTGTAAAAAATGTTTTCACATTTTCATGAATTTCAGGATAACCACGCAAGATAATTACGTAATTCAACTAGAATCGTAAACTGGAAAACGTCAACAATTAAACAAGAAAATAAAAAAATGCATTTATATAGAATTCTATGTAAGGTTGTAATTTGTAGAAGATAAAGCGTAGCATTCTTTGGGTGGCTTCCATATATGAATACCCTATGGCGCCTATTGTTTTCATTCGCAAAATAATAAGCACCAGCCGCCTTATAATTACGTTATAATTGATTAATACGATGTAACATGCAAATCGCTATGTAATGTGTAACCTTGTGCACATATGCATTAATTTACTTTTCAATTGTTCGAGCAATTATTTTCCGTTTGCCTTTTTTAGGCAATAAATTTAAATACTTCTAATTATAAATAGCATAATTAGCCTATATACTCGATAATTAGTGCAATAAATTTGTAATTAAATTAAATTTTATTACATACATTTTATTTGTTAAATTACCAAAATAATTGGTAGAATATTTTCTTTGTAAACTAATTCAAGAAAGATTACTAAACAAATTTTAATTTAATTAGTTTTATTTATTACTTAATAAGTTAAAGTAAAAAAGTAAATAAAACTTTTGTCAAATATGATTTAATTATTTGGTTTTATGGACAAATTTATGTCAATAAAAGCTTTAAACGTTCGTTCATTACTTCGGTATAAATTGATAGATAATAGTTACACAAATGAATTAGAACTAATCTAAATTAGGTTTAGTTAACGCAACGCTTATGGATACAAAAAAAAAAGAGAACTGGCATCGATATTTAGAAAGTTTCCAAACGGCTTCGACGAATGGACGGACACTTTTCTACTTTAAACATTCTTGCGGTTCATTAATTTTATTTTCCCTTAGCGAAAAAAAAACAACCATTATTTCCATCACCTTTTTGTTACCCTCCAATTTTGGTTTTATTCGTTTATCATATAGTATAGTAGATCGAATACAAAATCGAATTTCGCAAGAAACAAGACATATCAGCAAAAGAATGGATGCGAATTTTTATTACAGACACAAAGTATTTATTGATCTCGAAGCGAAATTAAATACACGTATATAGTAGGAACAATATGACCCCGAACAAGAGGTTTGCTCTAAATATTTTCGCTCCTTTCACATACACAAACACATTGCAATGTGCGAGAGAAAGAGATGTGGAGAGGCGTATTGGAAGAACGTTCAACATCCGCATTTAATTAAACGGAAAGAAAATACGAAGAAAGAGGAGAAAAAAAAGGTAAATATATAGGAACTGGATGAAGAATATTTCATAGGTAATTGCGCGTCCGGATCCATTAATTAGCTTCGAGCTTTAATTAAGGTTCTTGACTTGAGGCGAGCCGAAGCACAACAATAACCAGATGGATTAGCGCTGGGTTTAAATGGCGTAGCTTCCAGTTAACACGATCCAACGATTATCGTTTGGAAGGAACGAAGGCCGATGCATGCAAATCGTGGATACAAGAAGACTTTATACGAACCAAGGAATGCGTTAATGCACATGTACAAATGAATACAACAACAACAAAAAATAATAATAATCTGCTTACAAATGTGAGTTATGATGGATTCGTTACAAAACCAATTAACACGTTTATCGAACCAGATTCTTGTAAATCATTTTAATAGGGAAATAATAGAAAATTATAAATTCACGCATTTGATTAATTTCGAAACGCTTCTACACTGATTTGTATTTTTTTTAATTATTTATTTATATACAATTTTTACAATATTTTTTTATACATTTTTATTATTATTTACTTATGTGTATGCCCCTCAGGTTCGGTACGCTCCTTGGAACCGGTATTTTGAGCGGGCGAAGATTTCCTTAAAATCATATACAAATGCGGGTAATTATTATTTATTACGTATTATGTTATTATATAAATTTCTCTATTTAAATTACTTTAATTACTTACATTAATCATTCATTTATCAACATGAAATAATAAAGTGAAAATACATAACTTTTTACCTAACAATTCATTTTCTTCTACATTCACCGGTTCTGATAGAAATTAATTAATTATAATTCAATAAATCAATCTTTAATTCGTAATAGAATGAAGAAAATGAAAAGTCTTAAGTTTGAAACAAATAAATCAACAACAAGGATTTACTCATTATCCTGTAACACCACAGAAGTGTTTTCAATTAAATTCAATGAGTAATCACAGTCTGTATTTATTTTTATTTTATTTTTTTTTTAAATTTATTTATATACAATTTTTACAATATTTTTTTATACATTTTTATTATTATTTACTTATGTGTATGCCCCTCAGGTTCGGTACGCTCCTTGGAACCGGTATTTTGAGCTGGCGAAGATTTCCTTAAAATCATATACAAATGCGGGTGATTATCATTTATTTTTATTATGCTCACGTGTTATTTTCAATTCCAGATTATGCAAGAAGCTAACGCAGAAGAACCGTGCATTTAGCCATGTGTGTAACATGTTTATGCAATTAACGAGTTGCTTCCCAAATCCAATGAAACAAATCAATTTGGACAGTTATAATTTTATCAATTACATAAACCCTACATCTTCCCACACTCCTGTTTCTTAATCGTTTCCTCTTCAGCAATTTAAATTAATTCAAATGTTATTACATAATTATTTCACTTACTTCATGATATTTGAATGATCATTAAAAAGAAAATTTAAATTGATTTTATTTGTTTTTTATTTGAATGTTAATAGAGAATTTTGTTTTATACTTGTTTTAAGTAAAAAATAAATGTTCTTAAACAAGTATAGATTCAATGAAATTATGACTATTTATATTAAGTTCAAAAGAAACAAGATTTATCTTAAGTATTATGCAGGTAATAAACACAAATAATGAGGCTTCAGCTTCAAAAACATTATCCTGCGGTATATCGTGATTGATTTACAAGAAATGTATTTGTTTCTATTTGCACAAAACAAAAGACTTTGAATTCCATTCAAATCGAATCGGAAATGAATGGTTTTACAAACTCAATCAAGTTTAATTCGTTCGTTAACGTACGCAATCATCCTAGAAATACATATTGGATTAGAATGTACAACATTCATAAACTCACACACACACTTTCTGCACTCTAGGGAAAATCGAGTTAATTAATATTAATTGATTTTGCATTTATTCATTCATTCACTTTTTTTTTCAAATCGGATACGTGCCATTACTGTATTGTTTTTTTTTGCAATTTGTACCGTAATTGAGCATGAAGAATAAATCAACTTCGATGATTTCTAAGCCTGAAACTAAATTAGAAATTTACCTACACACTAATTAAAAAAAAATATCTATTTGTTTTTCAAGTAAATCAGTTTTTTTAATATTTAATCATCTCAACTTTTCTAATTTTTCGAAAACATTTTAATAGTTATTAATTTTTATAATTGTTTTTTTTTTTGGAAATACATCAATTTTTTGAACTTTTTATATATTTCATGATTAAATAAGAAACAGTCCTCATTTTTCTATTAGCACTATTACATAATAATAATTAGTAATTAAATTTGTAGTATTTTTATAAATTAAACTTATTTTTTTTTATAAATTTTATGATTATATAATAATAATGGGTTTAAATAAAACTTTTTTTTTATATTGATTGCGTGGACGTAATAGGTTTAAACTAATAATTAGCGATATCAAAAAGATTGAAACTGTGCACTAACAGTGGTAAAACACATTCTAATTCATGTACAGCCGGAGGTGAGACCTTTCTGGAATGAGATCACCATATTTTGTATAGTAAAATTAAGAGAATAATGTCGAACTGTATATTATATCAGCCTAAAACGGCGTACATTGCCGATGCAAATGATAAATGCACTTTCTAAGTTCAAAAATTAGTATATTATATCACACAACCGAGTTGCATGCATACATTATCTCAATATTTGTTAAATTAATTTTCCTATACGTTCACCGATTGTGATAGAAATTAGGAAACGCAAGACACAATTTGCAAAATGCACTTTCACGGGAAAAAAAACGGACATGAGGTGCATTCAATTCGAAACATGTATGCTTAGAACGAAAACGGTTTTTGTTGTGTGTGAAGAAAATGCAAAATTTGCATACGGAAAACGGGAGGAATAAAAAGAAGGTGAGTCTCTGGATGGATGCCAGTAATTGGCTAATAATCAACAAGGTGTGGACACTCGGACAACTACTGTCACCACTAAATTAAGCGCTTTCTAACACGCGGTCATTTCGGGAAATTAGGAAAGTTGAGATGTTTATATTATATCGAGTAATTAATTTTTAATAAGAATGTTTTTTTTTCCCTCTTTCCACGAAATTGCATGCAAAATTTACGCTTTGCATGATAAAATAAAATACGTTGAAAATTTCTCTATTTAAATTACTTTAATTACTTACTTTAATCATTCATTTATCAACATGAAATAATAAAGTGAAAATACAAAACTTTTTACCTAACAATTCATTTTCTTCTGATAGAAATTAGTTAATTATAATTCAATAAATCAATCTTTAATTCGTAATAGAATGAAGAAAATGAAAAGTCTTAAGTTTGAAACAAATAAATCAACAACAAGGATTTACTCATTATCCTGTAACACCATAGAAGTGTTTTCAATTAAATTCAATGAGTAATCACAGTCTGTATTTATTTTTATTTCATTTTTTTTCCTATAGTTACTTCCACTTCCTGCCATTTATTTAATGATTACTAATTGAATGCGAATTTAGTTTCCATATAAAGACGCGTATTAAGATACGCCATATCCTGCACTAAAGCCTATATAGATTATATGCAAATCCTATTCAAGAGGCAAGTCATCATGACCTGTATTTCATAACAACAACAATAACAAAATTTATATATAACAATTTGTAATTAATTAATTAATAGAAATTTATATAATTGTAATTTTAATAATTTTCAAAATATATATGTGATTGTTAATTAATATGTTCAAGCATTAATTTATTAAAGATAATAAATTTATTACTTAGCAATAATCGGACAGAACTGATTAATTATGATGTAGCCTTTCCAAAGCAAATCGTAAATAATAAATCGCTTGTAAATTATGCAATATTTCTATAACATTTATATGTATTTCCTTCCGAATTCTTACATATGTTAATCATTTTATTGAAAATGTTGTATTTTTTGAAATTATCAACAATTATTAACATTATGATTAGTTACTTGTAACATTTAGTCAATAACTCATGGGATTGCGTAAGCTGGAGGTGATTTTTAAAAAGGAAACCCGCTTTTACTGTTATCAAAGATATGCGTGGTAAACGCACGATTTTAAATTATCTTTAATTAAGAAATCAATAAGCAAAATAACATTTTATGCATGTGAATTATATAATTGTCGTTTATCCAATCATCATGGCTTTGAATTCTGAAACAAAAGAACAATTTAATTATTAAAACTTCAATTGGTTAATATAGGCAACTCAATGTGCTTTCTCCTTAGATTGTTTCTCCTAATTGTGATGTTTTTTTTATTAATTATTGTAATTACCTTCCCAATCAACGGTTCCTGAACCATCGGCGTCGATTTCTTCGATCATTTGCTCTAAATCAGAGGGGGTGATCTTATCGTCCAATTCTTTAAGGATTTCTCTTAGCAAATCGGTTGAAATGTAACCCAAACCTGTAAGAAAGGCGCAATCTCCTTCAATATACAAATAAAGTACAGAATAAATAAAATAAAAAGAAAACGGTTTGATTAAGAATGTAATTGTGAGTAAAATATCGATAGTGATCGATCTACATTTAGTAAAGGCGATCGCTTGGGAAAATCTGGAAAGGCGCTTTGCTCATTACGCAATTGCACGGACCAAAGCGCACACAATATAGGCCTTAGTGTGCATAAAGCACTTGGCGAAGGAAAAAATGTAAATAAAGTTATGTCATGGCCAGGAAAAGTATCCTTTTGCATGTCGCAATTGTTATCTAATTCGAATTGTTAGATTGTAGTTAAATAAATTGCTGACCTTCTTTGTCGTACAATCTGAAGGCGTCTTTGAGTTCCCTTAAGATAGCCTCGGTGTCTTCCTCCTCTTCTCCTAAGAATCTGGAAGCCAGATGAGCAAATTCCTCGAAACTCAACTCACCGTTTCCATCTGAATCGATCTCTTTGACGATTTTCTAATTGGATTTATATATTTTTACTACAAGATCAATAAACACGTTTAGAAAACTCACGTTCAATTCCTCAGCTACGACTTGATGACCCAACATGTCCAAAATTTGTCCAATCATATCGATAGCAATCGCGCCTTTCTTATCCAAATCGAAAGCCTCAAATGTTGATTTTAACACTGTTTTGTTACAACAATTATAACAATTACATAATGTTGATTACATTTATAATTAAATGATTTACTCACTTCTCATTTGATCTTTGGAAATGTCCAGATCCTTGGCAAGCGCAGCCGTAGCATCGTCCTAAAAACAAATTATATCACGAAAGGTAAGTAAATTGGTTCCATCTTCGATTGTGAGTGAATCGTAACTCACAATTGCAGAAGACATTGTTTATGATTATGTTATCTGCACTTAGCACACTTTGAAATGGTCAGTGTTCCAATTCGGATCTGCCCTTTATAGAAAAGCCGGTATTTATAGACCCGAAGGCGATATAACTAATTACCAGGTGCGAAAAAAGCAAAACAAACGAGTCAATCAAAACGACTACATGTTATTTATTATTTCTATTTATAGCCTTTTCTTCTAAACTGTGCACCAGCCTCTATTCTTCATATAGAATCATTATAACTACAATTACAAAAAAGGGAATAACTACAAGTATAATTAACCATATATACAGGAAAAGTAATTAAACTTAGAATTTATACAATTTTTATCTTTATCTATTTTATCTAATTAAACTTAACATTAAATAACTTAACAACATTTCATAAATCAATCTTTACATCTGTATTTTACTTTTTTATATCATTTAAATAAATACATTTTTATTATTACAAATATTAGTAAAAGTTCTATAATTACTTAACAATTTTATATCTTTGAACGTGCAGAGATTTTTAACAGATTCATTACATAAACCTTGATATCTTATGTAAGAATATGTTTATTTGCGTTGAATTAGTGAACGATGTAATTAATTTTATAAAAACAGCTTTTAATATGAGAATATGTATAAAAATTATGTATTTTCTTCAGTTCTTGGTACTTTATCCAATCATGACCGATTTAAATTCTATAAAATTAAAGCATTAATTAATTAAATTAAGGATTAAAGTATTGATTAGATTAGTTACCATCCCAATCGACTGTGCCAGATCCATCAGCATCGATTTCATCAATCATATTATCCAAATCATCGTCGCTTAATTTCTCATCTAATTCCCTTAAAATCTCTCGTAATACGTCTGTTGTAATAAAACCATTTCCTGAATAAAAAATAATATTTAATCAATTAATTCAGTTAATTAATTAATTGAAATTACCTTCTTTATCGTAAAGTCGAAAAGCTCCTTTCAATTCCAACTGAATTGCATCTGTGTCTTCGTCATCTTCCACCAAGAATCTTGCAGCCATATTGGCGAATTCCACGAAGTTCACTTCTCCGTTTCCGTCTTCGTCTATTTCAGTAATTACAGACTGAAAATTATTACAAAAAATATATTTACAATCAAATTGTACTTGAAAAACTTTGTCTTTTACGTATTTTTTTTTTGTTTTGAATGAATTAATTTATTAAGAATATTAATTATAATTAAAATATGTATTGAGTATTGCAGACGAGTACTCTCATTGGCGGTGTTTGAACTCCCCGTGAATGGAACATTCTTTTTATGTATGAACGATCGACCGAAAATAGAAGACCCAGATTTTCTTAATTGGTGCAAGATGTTTAATTAAACGCATATGAGATTTGTGAATAATAGGCCATGAGTTTAGTTCAACTGTTTCAAAACCATTTAAAAAGCATTCTTTCTATTAGTTTTTTGTTATTTTTTTTTTCATTTAATAATTGAAATGTGTTTATTAATGAAAATTTCTTTTAAAATCTACTTTTTCCTAACATTACATTATTTTTTTATTATTGAATATTTCAATTTAAAAGAAAACGTAATAATTAATACTAATATTTAAAATGTCTATAATTATAATCAAATATGAATTGAATTAATTCTAAAAATTCATATAAATATTGTTATTTTGATTCATTTCTTTGGAATAATTCTTCTATTTTATTGTATTTTTGTTCATTTCATCATACATTTCTGTTCTAACTATTTTTTTTTATAAATTACTTTTAAATTTAAATTATTACAAATTCAAATATTATTTGTTTGTAAACTTAATAAGAATTGATAAATGTAGAAATATGATCATTTATGTTAAATAATTAAGATTTTCTGGATATTTAGACACATTTTTTGTTATAATTTTAAAAAAATATTGGAAAATGTTCATTTCAGTTCTAACTATTTTTTTTATTAATTACTTTTAAATTTTAATTATTACAAATTCAAATATTATTTGTTTGTAAACTTAATAAGAATTGATAAATGTAGAAATATGATCATTTATGTTAAATTATTAAGATTTTCTGGATATTTAGACACATTTTTTGTTATACTTTAAAAGAATTATTGGAAAAAAGTACAGAAAATTCAAAAAATATATAAGAAAGTTGAGATCTTATTGACGTTTTGGATAGAGCAATTAATAAACTCTTGTTTCTATTAAAAATTGACAAAATACATGAAAATTTACCAAAAATAGAAAATAATTATATAATTCATACAAAAATTATGTAAGATCTCATAAAAGTTTTGAAATTTCTTTTAAAATCTACTTTCTCCTATTATTACATTACTTTTTTTATTATTGAATATTTCAATTGAAGTTTTGTTATTTTTTATTACTTTTTTTTGTAATTTAAAAGAAAGCAATAATAATTAATACTAATATTTAAAAATTTCTATAATTATAACCAAATATGAATTGAATTAATATGATAATTTTAAAAATTCATATAAATATTGTTATTTTGATTCATTTCTTTGGAATTCGATTTTGTTGTATTTTTGTTGTATTTCATCATAAATTTCAGTTCTAACTATTTTTTTTATTAATTACTTTTACCTGTAATTCTTCTCCAATTAATTGCGTTCCAAGCATATCTAAAATAGTTCCGATCATGTCCGTTCCAATATATCCTTTCCGTTCGATATCGAAAGCATCGAAAGTGGATTTTAACACTAAAATCAAATTACTTAATTTTTATCCAAATTATATAATTTGTGTAATTTGAGCTTACTAGACATCTGCTCCTTGTCTAGATCATCCTGTAAATAAAAATAAATAAATAAAAGGAATTTTATATAATTTTTTTTATTATAATTTAAAATTTAGTAGTATATCACATTTTTTTTTTGATAAATTCTCAAAAATTTACATATCACAAAAATAAATTGATTACCATGTCTTTTGAGGTGAATCGGACAATTTTTGATTCTTTATATAAAACACCTGGGCGAATACAAGCGCGAACGCGAAGAGGACGTTGCGGTTACGTAAAGTTTTTTGGGATGCTGGAGGATGGAGCTCTCGGTTATATAAGGTTCATCTGTTGCGTGAGGTGGGGATGCTCCGATAGAACAAGAGTGAGAAAAAGAAAGATGAAAAAAAAAACACTTTTGCGTTTGATTGTTTGGTCATATTTTTGTTTTGTTTTGTTTCGGTCCGTTGTTGTCTTTCTTTCATTCGTTCCAGATCGGAACGGAAATAAATCGCATCGCGAACCCAGCGACATTTTTAAATGGAACGCATCGCGATCCGAACATACTTACAAAACTTACAATCAAGAAAATGAGCAATACAGAGTTTCTACTATCTATATACAATATAGAGAAGAGTTACGTATACATATTTTTGTTTGTTTGTTTGTTATTTTAACACAGGTACAGAGAGGGTTCGTCTTTTTTCTTTTTTTTGGTAACTTAAGATAATTCTAATCCTTTTGGGTAGAATCAAGATGAGGAAATTTAGTCATCTCCACCGGTCATGACTTCCATGAATTCTGAAAGAGAAAATTGAAAATGTTATAAAAAAAATAGATTACAAAATTTATCATTTTTTCATATTTCAAATATTTTAATTGGTCAATTAATTAAAGATATTAATTATGTTAGTTTATAATTTTTAAACAATAAATAATTTAAAAAAAGTGTGGAAAAATGAAACAAAATAATGTTAATATTATAGTTAAAATTCTTAGTTTTTAGTATCAAAATTTACAAAATTTTAATATTATTTGTTTGTAAACTTAATAATAATTGATTTTCTGGATATTTAGACACATTTTTTTGTTATATTTTAAAAGAATTATTGGAAAAAATGCACAGAAAATGTAAAAAATATATAAGAAAGTTTATATCTTATAGACGTTTTGGATAGTGCAATTAATAAACTCTTGTTTCTATTAAAAATTGACAAAATACATGAAAATTTACCAAATATAGAAAATAATTATATAATTCATATACAAATTATATAAGATAAGTAAGATCTAATAAAAGTTTTGAACTGTCTAATAAATAAATTTACAAAATTATAGAATAGAAAATTACTATGATTATATTAATATTTTGAATAATTATTGTAAATGTGTTTTAGAAAATTGTTGAAAGAATATTTAAGATTTTTAATAAATTTAGATTTGGTTTACGTAATAATTCGTCTACTGTATTAATATTTGTGTTATGTGATTAGAGTTATATAAGTGAATGAATTATAGTGAATTATTTACCATCAAAGTCAACAGTTCCTGATCCATCGGAATCAATTTCAGCGATCATCATGTCCAATTCTTCGTTGGTGATTTTATCGTCCAATTCCTTCAAGATCTCTTTCAGAACACTGGTGGAAATGTAGCCGTTACCTAATCAACGTATAAAATATATTAATTAGCAATTGATTATTGATCAAAGAAATTGTTTCGTACCTTCTTTATCGTAAAGACGGAAAGCTTCTTTCAGCTCAGCTTGCATGGCTTCAGCGTCTTCCTCAACCATGAACCTGGATGCGAGGGTGACGAACTCCTCGAACTCCAATTCACCGGATCCATCCTCATCGACCTCATTGATGATGTCGTTCAACATCTTCTCATCCAAAGAGATACTGAGCATACCCAAAATGGTACCAATCATGACGGTACCAATACTGCCCTTCTTCTCGACATCGAAGGTGTCGAAGGCATTCTTCAGCACTAACATTAACAATTAACAATTAAATCATGAAATTTAGAATATTATTATTATTAAATACTTACAAGCAATTTGTTCTTTGTTCAGTTCTTCAGACTGAAAATCCAAATAGATTAATTTATAAAAAAATCGATTAATTAATTTAAATGTAATTACCATTTTTTAATTGTTATAAGGTATCCTTTTGGTGTGTGGATCAAAGATCAGTAAAAAAATCCGGGGATCACTAGTTCCGTACTCGACCAGAGATGCGCTAAAATTTTTGTGGTCCCTTTTAACGAATTGTTGGAATATAAGAGGGGACCGACACAGGAAACGTTTTTCCTCCTTTTTTTTTCTCGTTCGTTCATTCTTTTCTTTTCTTTCTTGCTTCCATCGTCTTACACCTTTCATCTTCGCCAAAGCGTTTTCGGTTTCCACAATTATAGTTCTTTTCCAATTTTAATTACTATATCGTCGGACCTGGTTCGAGCTTTACGAGCCGAAAATACATTTTTATTTATAAACGAAAACTATAGAAAATGCTACAAAATAATTAATTTTCCTTTGAGAACATAACGCGGCCAACAATAGACATTTAACACATGTTGTTTCTTCAATGAAAACACACGTAATGATTTTAACATTATTTTATAAATAGTTTTATAATTATTATAATTATAACAAAATAAAGTATGTAAAAAACATTAACAACTTACAAAAGAAAATAGAAACAAATTAATAATATTAAATTTTATTTATTTACAAATTTTTTATTGGGCCAAAATGTTGAAAGTGCAATGGAAATTATTTGGATTAAGTAAAACTGTGAAGCTGAGAAGAATTTAACATATTTATACAACAAATTCGTTCACAAATTTGGATTACAAAGAATTAATAACATATTATTTTCATACATATTTACATAATCACCAAAATTAAAATATGTATGGCATCATCATAAAACCATGAGCGGATTTGCAACATTCTTGGCAATCCAACTTTACAATCTGTTTGGTTTAAAAAGTTTAACAATGCGTAATGAAATAATAGCATTATTTAATAATAAATAGAAGCAATTACATCAAGAGATGAGCCATAATAATACACATTTTGTGCAATCATAAAATATTTTATAATATTATTGTTAATTTGAAAAAAAAATAAAGTTTCTGAAATATGATAACTAAATTGGAAAAATTCTTATATTTTTGTTATTAATTAATGTTAATTAACAGAATTTAAGTAAAAACAAGATTCGATAAGCAGTAATCATTTTATACATTTTCTTTTAATTTGTAAAATTCAAAAATTGTATTAAAATAAGTTTTCAAAAATATATAGAAAAAGGAGTATAGAAATTAATTGGAAAATAAATAATTAATATTTTCATTGTCAATTTATTATTTGTAGATTTCGATAATGATCTTAAATTTTACATAAGTTGTCTTTGAATTTGAAGAAATTCAAGGTTATCTTAATATTTATAAGAGAAGTTTACTATCCGCAGACGAAATTCCCAGACGTGAAGCAACGCTGACGATTTGTGCAATTAGAAGTTGTTTTTTTTCATACAGTCTCAGCAGAAGTCTTCCTTTATTTTGTTCCTTTTTGTTTGTTGTTTGGTTCACGTGCCGCACAGTGTTATACCCGATTTCGAATGCCGTTCTGGCATCAGTCCAAAAACGAATTTGCTGCAAGCCGAATGGTCCCATCCATTGGCTGTTTATTTTCACCAGTGTAAACCACTGTAAAGACACGGGAAAACGACAGCAAACAATAAACCGGGCTGAAGTGTTGAAGAGAGAAAGACAAGATATGTAGAAACGAACAAGTGGAAGCAGGAGAGAAGTACGGTGGGGGAAAAGCATCGACCTGCCAGGATATTTGGTATTATCTTATCGCATCTAAATATAAACCATCAATTATTGAAAGCAAACGTAATTATTAACGAATTTTACTGCTAAAAATATTGATGAAATCTATATAAAAATTTTATGTGAAACAGTATTGAAAATCCATTTGGATATCGTCCAGAAAACCTATTTAATAATAGCGTCCGTCAATAAAAGTTTAGAGAACGAATGCCATTAGTTCTGTGGAAACTTGTTTGAAAAATACACCAAATTGATCTATTGTTGTGTAATAGAAAAAATATAGATTAGATAGAATTTACAACATTTGATAACACTACTAATACTAACTATTATAATTACATTTGTTTGTAATGCAAAATATGAAAATATTTACTTTGTTATCCAGTTTTGTTGCTTCTATTGGGAATAATTGAAAATCAATCATTTGCGTAACAAATTATTGATTTTTCAATTAGATCGTCGAAAGTTATTTACATAATTTTTAATAAATATCTCAATATAAAATGGATTTATGTTAAAAAGGATGTATTCTGTGCACATTTGGTTGCATATAGTTACGTAATATTCAATATTCTTATTATGTAATATTACAAAGAAATGTTAAAAAAAAACTAAACTTTGAATTCTTATTTCCAAAGTCGATGATCTAATAAGAATATATGGATTAATTAAATAAAAATTGATAATACTATATCAATTTTTAAAACTATATATGTTACTAATGCGACAATCCACAAAATTCTGTGGAAACTTGTTTGAAAAATACACGAAATTGATCTATTGTTGTGTAATAGAAAAAATATAGATTAGATAGAATTTACAACAGTTGATAACACTACTAATACTAACTATTATAATTACATTTGTTTGTAATGCAAAATATGAAAATATTTACTTTGTTATCCAGTTTTGTTGCTTCTATTGGGAATAATTGAAAATCAATCATTTGCGTAACAAAATATTGATGTTTCAATTAGATCGACGAAAGTTATTTACATGATTTTTAATAAATATCTCAATATAAAATGGATTTATGTAAAAAAAGGATGTTTTCTGTGCACATTTGGTTGCATATAGTTACGTAATATTCAATATTCTTATTATGTAATATTACAAAGAAATGTTTAAAAAAAAGCTAAACTTTGAATTCTTAATTTTGAGTTTAATTTCCAAAGTCGATGATCTAATAAGACTATGTGGATTCATTAAATAAAACGTGAAAATATTATATTTAAAACTATATTTGTTACTAATGCGACAATCCACAAAATTCTGATGATGACTGTTAATCTATAGCTTTTAAGTAAGTGTCCTCGTATATATTTTGTGCTGCAGGATGACATGGTGGCAAAGGTGGCGGCACATTAACGACCTCGTAGCAATTCATGTTATCTATCCTATCAGATTTGGCCTCCTTCCAAGTGGACTTCCTAGTCGGAGGCTCGGCGTTAATATAACTCATTGCGCTACCTACAGACATACTGCGGCTCCTGACGCTCGGCCTGGGCTTGATTTTATCGTAGATAGGCTGTACATAAGCAGCTTCTCTTCTATCAAAATCTTTAGGCATTATCATTGCATCAGTCCCTTTGCTGCCCACAATAATAACCCTTTTATTACCCTTAATCAACTGCGGATGTTGCCGAACGCAGAAGAAAACTAGAAGACCACTAAGTATCATCGAGAGCACAAAAACGAGGATCGCTGCAGGGATTATAATAATCCTATCCTCGTTCATAATCCAAGCGCTGTGCTCGTAATCCAGTCCAGTTTTCAAACCGAAGCAGGAGAAAGGCGAAACTTTAGATTCGTTCTTAGTAATGCAAAATGTGTAGTCGGTATTCAGTTCTAATTGCTCTAGAACCACTTGATTCTCCAATCCGGTAAAGCAATCCATGTTGTACCGATTCGCAGATTCGAAACCTAATAAGCTGTAATCCGTAACGTCTCCAACGAATTTGATGTGCAGTTTCGCATTTTCAAATGTGAATTGAATTTGTATATCTATGTCCGAAAGATTAATCTTTGGATGATTCTGTTTAATAAAATTATCCGAATCAGATCTTGGAAACTTGCAGTTGACTGGTACAAAATGTTCCACTGGAGTAAATGTTGTTACTTCAGTTTCTTCCACAGTCGTAGTTACTTTAGATAGTGTAGTTGCTATTGTCGTAGTCGTTGGTAACTTAGTAGTAGTTGTCGTAGGTTTTTCGGTAGTTGTAGTTGGTAACTTAGTAGTAGTTGTCGTAGGTTTTTCAGTAGTTGTAGTTGGTAACTTAGTGGTAGTAGTAGGTGGTTTAGTAGTTGTAGTTGGTTTCTTGGAAGTCGTGGTTATTATTACCTCAGGACAATTCCCAAAATCATAGTCTTCAAATTTCTTTTTACCGCAAAGCGGAGGTAACTTATTATTTACGAAATTTGTGCTTAAAGTAAACACTTTAAACCAGTACAAACTACAGTTACATTTCCAACTGTTACCTCCAGCCAATAAACCATTTGCTTCAAAATTTGCAAAATCAAAAATTCCATTTGGTAAAGTTTCAATCTTGTTACCACTCAAATCCAGCATTTTCAAACGTAATGGATGAAAAGCTTTAACGTCTACAAACTTCAGATCATTACCAGCTAAAATAAGATTCTCCAAGTTTTCCAAGTTTTTAAAAGTCAAAGCATCCAAATTGTGAATATCATTTGAACTTAAATCAATATTTTTCACTGATTTTATTTTCTCGTTACCTTCGCCAAAGAGGTTTTTCACTTGGTTATAGTTGGTTAAGAATTTGTTCATTTTAATCGTTGTTAACGAGTTTAATCCTGTAAATACTCCAGGATCGGCTCGGAAATTTTGTACGGTGTTTTTATTATTGAATTCAATCGTTAAAGTCTTCAGAGAAACTAAATCGCTTAAAGTGTGAGCCTTCAAATGCTCGATTCTTCCATCGAATATAATCAGATCTTCTAAACCTTTGAAACAATTGGCGCTGAAAGCGCCTTCTTCGATGGTAGTCATATGACACTCGTGGAATTTTAAGATCTTAACATTGGCCTTAACTGATTTCAACCATTTGGCTCTAATGGTTTGATAAGCAAAGTTGGTGTTCATTAAAAGCACGTTAATATCTCGACAAATACTCTGCAATTAATTGATGATATCGTAATTAATCATTACATAATTTATTTGCTAGACTTACCGGTATTATTTTGTTGATGAATTCCTCGATTTTGGTTTCATCAATTGATTTGCAGGTGATGTTACAACCATATGCACTACAGAAATCATCGTACGTAGATATTGATTTTTTCTCTCGTTTAGGACAAACTTCGCACAGATGCGGTCCCGATTCTATGGTGAATATGATGACTGAAATCATGATCGCCGAAAATATGATGATTGCGACGCATCCAGCCAAAGTCCTGTTGTGTATTTTGAACCATCTCTTGAAACTGAAAAAATATATACTTTCTGTTACATTTTTAACTAGTTTTTATTGATACTACCTGAAAAGCTTCATGTCTATCATGAACCGCGAATTATTTCAGTATGAATCTGCCTCATGTAATTTTTCCTGGCCGAAGCGTTAATTTTTCCCCGCCATATGTTTTAACAAATAATAACGCGAGATTATCTTTGTGTAATAATAATAATTATCATAATAACGGTGAAAGCTAATTGATGTATCGATTACAATTTAACTCAATATTATTATTCTGCGATGTTAGATAATGCTTTTTTTTTATCTATTGGAGCGCAGTTTTGGACAATTATCAATTAATTTCTGAAAATTAGTTGAAACATATTTTTGTAACAATATAAATATTTATATTTATTACTAGGCACAACCTGCGTTGGAGACCCCATATTGACCCTACTAAGAAAATAATAACATTTTTTTGGAGGCCAAAAGCGTCCATCTTACGCAATCATGAAATGCAACAAAAGTTACGTAATTTTCCGGTAATTATTCAATTTTTTCCACGACTGGTAATCGATTATTTTACAAAAGCATGAAGGTATGGCAACAAATTGAAAAATTAATTAAATAAATGGCTATATTCATATATATTAGAAAATTTTAATTTATTGTTTTAAAAAATAATTCTTTCGCTTTAGTTTGCAATAAAATACGTTAGTTTTGGCATTGCATTCAGAATAATGTGGAATAATTAGATAATCCAATGAAGACCTTATCGTCACAGCTGCACAAATGCATTTATGCTCATTTTAATCTCTGTATATTCTAGATCAAAATGTATATAAAAATATTTTCTGGGAACAAGTTTTTTTATGAAACTACAGTACATTTGCGAAGACGTTATTTTTCCATCTGTCATTTGTGAATTAGCAAAGTTTATTAATTATTTATGGCTAGGCTATAGCAGCTATAATACTATATTTACGCACATTTGAATCTACGTATATTCAAGATCAACATCCATGTCTAATATTCTCGTGAGAGCTAATTTTTACGAAAATACAGGCCATTTTTGAAGACGTTATTTTTCCAGATGTAATTTGTGAAATATCAAAGTTTCTTAATTAATTATGAAGACATCATTCCAGCTACCAACGTATATGCATGCTCATTTTAATCTGTGTATATTCAAGATTAACTTCCAAGTCTAAAATTCTTCTGGGAGCTTATGTTTACGAAAATACAGGCTATTATCTAAGACATTGTTTTCCTATTTGTTCATCAAAGTATGTACATGTATGTTTGGTGGCCTGCACTTTAGGCGCAAAATATATTTTCCATTTCTTGTGACAGATGGCGCCATCTCTTAGCAATATTTCAAAGTTTGTAGTTCAGGCATTTTGGCGCTGCACAAAATCCACTTCCTTAAAAACGCTCCATTTTAAATAAGCAAGCATGTCAAAGTAGTGTATGAAAGAGCCTAATATTATTACTTTCATCTAATAATCTAAATGCTAATTACTTTCTGAGTTATATGCATTTTAATTTCGAAGTGCAGAGACATCTGTCGGAATATTTAGGTAACATTTTGCAACCATACATACATAAAAATAAGAAAAGTTTAAAAGTTAAGCAACTTAATGTATATCAATTTTTTCTTATTTTATTACAAAATTCTATGAGGGTGTACGTTACGCAAATTGTGTAGAAAATGTTGCGTTATGCGGTTTTTAAACTTTTCTCGTTTTTGAATTCACATATAGGATCTATGCATATCTATGTACAAATAGAAAAACTTAGATAATAGCCTGTATTTTAGTAAAAATTAGTTCCCAGAAGAATGTTAGATTTGGATGTTGATCTTGAATATACAGAGATTAAAATGAGCGTACATATACGTTTGTAGCTGCAATGGAGTCTTCATAATTAATTCACAAATATTGGTATTTCAGAAATGACAGATGGCAAAATAACGTCTTCGAAAATGGCTTGTATTTTCGTAGAAAATAACTCCCACAAGAATGTTAAAATTGAATGTTCATCTTAAATATACGTAGATTCAAATATTGGATTATAGCTGGTATAGCATCTTCATAATTAATAAACAAACTTTGTTATTTCACAAATAACAGCTGGCAAAATAACGTCTTCGAAAATGGCTTGTATTTCGTAAAAATTAGCTTTCACCAGAATGTTAGAAGTGAATATTGATGTTGAATATACGTAGATTCAAATGTGCGTAAATATTTGATTATAGCTGCTATAGCGTCTTCATAATTAATAAACAAACATTGTTATTTCACAAATAACAGATGGTAAATTAATGTCTACGAAAATGGCCTGTATTTTCATAAAAATTTGCTGTCACAAGAATGGTAGAAATCTTGAATATATGTAGATTCAAATAAGAATAAATATTTGATTATATCTGCTATAGCGTCTTCATAATTAATTAACAAACTTTGTTATTTCACAAATGACAGCTGGCAAAATAACGTCTACGAAAATGGCCTGTATTTTCGTAAAAAATAGCTCCCACAAGAATGTTAAAAGTAAATATTGATCTTTAATATACGTATATTCAAATAAGCGTAAATATTTGATTATACCTAAAATAATCAAATATATTGAAAGTTTAATAATTAATTTCATTTAAGAAAAATCCAATTCACTTTTTTTCCAATTTCTACAGCTCGTAGCAGGCGACTTGACGACAGCACGA
Organism: Nicrophorus vespilloides; assembly: GCF_001412225.1. Lineage (NCBI taxonomy): Eukaryota > Metazoa > Arthropoda > Insecta > Coleoptera > Silphidae > Nicrophorus > Nicrophorus vespilloides. Next base: position 23,264 of record NW_017098643.1, on the reverse strand, counting down.
AGATGCCAATAGTTTCGTTGGATTGTGTGGTCGATAATTCATTATCTTGTTGAGAAATTTACGAAAATATAAAAATAATGTAAAAAATCATTTAATTAATAATTTTTACAATAACAGAAATTGAAAGTTTTATAAATTTTGGGAATTGGTATTGGTTTTAAGGTGATTGAAATAAAATACGAACATGTCTAGCATAGATTTATTATGTTTAATACACACATACATCTGATTTATCATATTATTATTTTCTTTATTCCTCTTATAATTTTTTTTGTTGAAACATTGAATATAGTTGAATTTGAATATTTTAGTAAATTACATTGTTACAATAATTATGACACAATCACAACAGCCACGGTTAGATAGTACACGTACATAAAACGCAATGTGCAAATTGAGTTGTTTGCAATTGCGTAAAATGAAACCGATTTTCTCGAAAACACACAAAAAAATATTGTAATTCTCGACTGTTGTTTTCCCCCGAATAAAATTCTTAATCGATTAATATTCTATATAAATATTGAAGAATATACATTTATATATATATTTATACTTTTTTTTTGTTTAATATCATTAAAATTTAACGTTCGGAACGTCTTAAAATCGTTTAAAAATGTTTGGTTTTTTTGCCGGCCCCAGCAACTTCGCGTTTCTACGCGATAACGACCTGACACTGTATATAGATTTTATAGAAAAATATTTTAATCGAAGCATGGATTAAACATTACGTTTCTTCAAAATACTTGTTTTTCTTCTTATTTTTTTTTTATAGTTTTATTTCGTAGCAACGCGAAGTTTCGCTATGGACCATCAGGCGGATATGTTTCGAAAATGGTCTAAGAGCTGCCCTGCTGAAGAATATCGAAAAAAAGAACGACAACTTCTGCATATCTTATGGGAAATTATCGTTCTTCGATAAAAATTAAATCAAGTCACAAAGGGCATTTCGGCGCTCTTCGTAAATATATTTCATATATATAAAGTGTAGGTATCTTCTCTTTTTTTTTTCTATATATTTATATACTAAATGCCATTCATCAATTGCACCTCGCTTGATATTTTCTAAAATTTGCTCTTAAAAGATTTCATTTACTTCTTCAAATTTTGTTCCTCTATATCTTAGGTACGTGTATAGCAAACTCTGCTCATCTCCTATTCCGACTGCCTTCCCAAAAAATTTTTTTTCTTCTTCTCTTCCCTTTAAAACACTTAATTTCGAGTGCATTGACAAATGTTTTAAACGCTAAATATATTTCATGTATAATATAATATCTTCTAACTACTAAATATCGTTTTTTTTTTGTAATATATATATATAATCTCTTTGTTTAACAATTAATGATATGAATGTTTGAAGCTCACAAAATCCTCCTTTTTTCCTTCATCTTCTTAGTAAATACCTTAAATTTGAGTATAATATAGTTAATCATTAATTAACTACTAAAGCATGCGATATAATCCATTAAATTAATATTAGTTTATAATTATAATATTTTTTTTTGGTATATATTTTTTCGACGTTCCTTGGAATCCGTTTCCAGGACAACGCGGAACCGCAAGGGATGGTAGCATCCCCCCTGTCTCGCGGCCCTCCTTGCCCTCAAGGGATCCAGACGCGTCTTGATATACCATAAATTGATATGTTTATAGGCCCTACGTAGGGTGTCCCAAAATCGCGTCCTCGACTTTATCTTTGTGCCCGTACAACTCGAAACTCAGAGTAGAACGGTGAAAATCAAATATTTATAACGACAAACAATATTATTCGCATATTCGAATGTGTAGTGGCTTTTTTAAATTCTTCAAAAACACCGAGAGTTTTAAACATCGAAGAGAGTAAAATTCACAAACTATCGTCCTAATTGCGTTTACATTTAGTGGATCCCAAAGTTTGAGAGAGAAAAAAACCTACTTTGGTGGACTTCTAACGCTACTTTCAGTCATAGTCTGATATGTTTCCATGTTCGCGAGGAGATCACACGACTCCTCCGGTCCTCTTGATATGTATACTGATTTCCTATACCTCTTTTTACTTAACATCTTACTAAAAAAAGCGAAAAAAGCCCAGACAATTATTTTTCCACTAGCGAATTCGTGAGAACAACATTAATAATAGTGCCTTACGTAATTAAAGTGTATGTGTTTATATACGTCTATTATTAGTATTATATAATTATTTTTTTTAATAGCTATAAGGGTTAAAAGCTACCGAACAAACTAAAAATAGATAGATATGTGAGTGTAGTTCTTTTTTTATATATGCTAGCTACGAGAAGGATGTTGCTCGGATGAGCAACCCTTCTTCTAGTAAATCATATACGTGAGTAGCAATAAGCCGACGGCCGATTGGGCTTTGATGCCGACCGCTTTGCTCGTTCCCGACTCGAAGGGCTTGATCACGCACTGCATCTTCTCCAGTGGGAGATTCTGGAGGCTGTACTCGCGGTGCTCGTGGTTCATCATGCAAACCGTGCGTTTCTTCTGCATCATCTCGTCGTCCTTATCGCGGAGACTCTTCAACCAGTTCTTGTACCACTGCAGCTCGCAATCACACATCAAAGGATTATCTACAAACAAAATAAACAACAATTACTTTAAATTACAAACATAAAGGCTAAGACTTATTAATTTTATATAATTAAATTTAAACTGTAAAAATTTTAATACATTTTATGACAATTATTAATATTTTTTTTCATTTCTTTATATTTTATTTAATTACTCAACAAGTAAATAAGACAATTAATTGATATAATACACAAATTAAAGATAAAACTATAGCTTTTCTAATGAGCCTATTATAAGATTTGTGTAATTTCTCATTTTCCTCTAATAAGCTTTCAAATTTGATCAACAAAAGATTTCAATTATAATTAAAAAAAAATAACAAATATATTTTTATAAATTGTATGTAAAGTTTCAAACATATGTTGATATTATATCTAATGACTTTTTAATTATGTATCTTTTGATATAACTACACTAACATACAAATAATTAACGAGAATTGGAATTTTTCGAAAATGTTGCACTTCTTCATATTTTATTTAATTACTCAATGAGTAAATAAAACAATTAATTGATGTAATACACAAATTAAAGATAAAACTATTGCTTTTCTAATGAGCCTACTATAAAATTTGTGTAATTTCTCATTTTCCTCTAATAAGCTTTTACATTTGATCAACAAAAGATTTTAATTATAATAAAAATTTGAAAAAAAAAATTGTTTTTAATTTTATGTAAAATTTCCAATTTTATATTGATATTATATCTAATGACTCTTCAATTATGTATGTTTTGATATAACTACATTTACGTACAAATAATTAACGAGAATTAGAATTTGTCGAAAATTTTGCACTTCTTCATATTTTATTTAATTACTCAACGAGTAAATAAGATAATTAATTGATATAATACACAAATTAAAGATAAAACTATAGCTTTTCTAATGAGCCTATTATAAGATTTGTGTAATTTCTCATTTTCCTCTAATAAGCTTTCAAATTTGATCAACAAAAGATTTCAATTATAATTAAAAAAAAATAACAAATATATTTTTATAAATTGTATGTAATGTTTCAATCTTATATTGATATTATATCTAATGACTCTTCAATTATGTATCTTTTGATATAATTACACTAACATACAAATAATTAACGAAAATTGGAATTTTTCGAAAATTTTGCACTTCTTCATATTTTATTTAATTACTCAACGAGTAAATAAAACAATTTATTGATATAATACACAAATTAAAGATAAAACTATAGCTTTTCTAATGAGCCTATTATAAGATTTGTGTAATTTTTCATTTTCCTCTAATAAACTTTCAAATTTGATCAACAAAAGATTTCAATTATAATTAAAAAAATTAACAAATAAATTTTTATAAATTGTAAGTAAAGTTTCAAACTTATATTGATATTATATCTAATGACTCTTCAATTATGTATCTTTTGATATAACTACACTTACGTACAAATAATTAACGAGAATTGAAATTTTTCGAAAATTTTGCACTTCTTTATATTTAATTTAATTACTCAACAAGTAAATAAGAAAATTAATTGATATAATACACAAATTAAAGATAAAACTATAGCTTTTCTAATGAGCCTATTATAAGATTTGTGTAATTTCTCATTTTCCTCTAATAAGCTTTTACATTTGACCAACAAAAGATTTTAATTATAATAAAAATTTGAAAAAAATATATATTTTTTTTAATTTTATGTAAAATTTCAAACTTTATATTGATATTATATCTAATGACTCTTCAATTATGTATGTTTTGAAATAACTACACTTACCTACAAATAATTAACGAGAATTTTTTAGAAAATTTTGCACTTGTTTATATTTTATTTAATTGCACAAGAAATAAGTACGATAAGTAATTTATCTAATACGGAAATTAAAGACAAAACTATAGCCTTTGTGTATAAGATCTGTATCAGATTTCTGTTATCTTCAGTTTTATTTTAATAAATTTTCAAATTTGATGCTTTCAAATTTTTATGTCACTGAGAAAGTTGTAAAATTGTATACAATTTTTAATAATAATTCTAAAGGAGTTTTCAAATATGAATCTTTTGAAATAATTACCTTTACGTAATGTTAATTACCTTTTTACAGATCTTCACTTTATATCCTTTTTTTGCCTAGAATTTTTAATTTATTGAAGCTGTGTGATATTTTTAATAAGAAATAACAATTTTGGAATCTGTTTAAATTAAGTTATAATATAATACTTTTTTTTCATCTTCAATTATTTGTTAGATGAATAGGAATAATGTGAAACAAAGAAGTTGTTTAATTTAAATGTAGACTAGAATAATGTAATCGAGTTCTATTTCAGGCCGCACAAAATATCTTCCCTCCTCGGTATTCATGACGAAAGTTTTCAAATTATGTGTACACTCTATTATACAGTTTTCGTGTTAAAAGGGGATATGAAGTTTCTCGAACGCAATCTTCAATGCTTTACCAAAAGCATTCAACCAATTGCTCTTTAAAATTCAACATGATTAATAGATAGATTTTATTAATAATTATTTGTTGACTATTGAAATTGAACTTACCCATAATATCAACGACCCGTAAAGTATCGACGATAGGCTCCATAATTTCCTCCGGTATATGCATCAACTTGTTATTCTGCAGATTCAAAGTCTCCAGTGAATTGAGATTCTCGAAGGCGAGGGCTGGTAAACTTTTGATGCTGAAAAACGTAAACACATTTAATAGGAAAATTGAGCCGGAGCAAATGGAAACGTCCTTCTCCATCCTTTTTGTCAGCCTCTCATCTTATACCATATTCATTTATATATATATATATACATTCACTTCTTCTACTACGTGTGTCCATTTATATACATATATATGTAAATACGTGTACGTTTCTGTATTCCGCGCTTCACTTACTCGTTTTTCTGCAAATTCAAGAAGGTAATGGAATCCCCGAAGCCGGCGAACGCGTCCTCCGCAATGAAGCTAATGTTATTCGAACGCAAATCCAAATGCCTCAGACGGTGCAATCTTCTCAGTGCATTCGTTGGGATCGTGTGGATATTGTTGTCTCCCAATCTCAAATATTGAAGATTTTCTATATTCACAAAAAAAAACACATCTAAAGTATATTTTCATAATAGATTTCTATGTTTTGTTTTTCTTATAAAATAAAGAATTTAACTATTTTCAATATATACAAATATAGAATTTTGTATCTATGTTTATCGATGTTATGAATACATGAAGTGAAATGGATTTTACATATTTAATGCGATTGTCCAGCACGGAAATTGTGCGCTAATATTTTGGTTTCGTCCACAATTTCGTTTCATGATTCACTGGAATTTATTCCCATAATCACGTTTTCGAACGCCAATTTCTATTCAATGTCCAACGCAGACCGTAGACCACAATGTACACTGTTATTTCGTTCAAAGTAAATTGAAAAATCAAACGTTTCCTTTTTTCCAATTTCTACATGCAATTAACTTTCATATATTTTTCTTTAAAAAAAAAACAGCTACAGTCCTTCTGGCAGTTCATGGGACAAAATAAATAGTAAACATAACAATACAAGAAAAGTATAATTTATCAAATTTAACCTGAAGTTAAGTTTAACAATTAAGAATCTCACAGTTTTGCGTTCATTTACATCGATGAATTAGAATTGATTGCTAAATTATACGATCATAATTCGCGTGCAGTCATACATTTAAGCTGCGCAAATTCGAATTTAGTATCAGTATTAATCAGCGATGACAGAAGGGCTCATGAATCGACCGGAACACGCGAGCAAATTTCATCGGAAACCCTCTATTTTGCATAATACGTCCATTCACCACCACCAACAACAAAACCAAAATAAATCCGTTCGCAGAAAACTTGCACTTACAGCACAAAAATCCTTGTTATTTCCATCCCACAAACAGTAATTTAAATGAGGTAAAGATCTTGTTGCTGCTGCAACTATTACTCGTTTTTTTTTTACAGCATTAATTCATAATTTTCGTGATTTACGATCTCCACCATCCGACTGGGTGTGTTTTAATAATCCACGGCGCAGTTTCAGAATTATTACACATATTTCATTCCGCCCTTGGGAATACGCAACTCGTTTTTTCGCTCTCGCTGTTGTTGTTGTTGTTATTTTTTTAATTACTTAGTTAATTGGTCTGCATAAAACTCAATATCGCATTCCAGTCGCATTATGAAATATTTAATTGTTTTTTTAAATAAATCTTTCCTTACTTTACCTGCAGGTGTATTATTACCAACGTTCATAATTACATGCTACCGTTTCCATTTGTTACTTAACAACATCCATCATGCAATTAAAATACAAGAAAAAATATACAAATTTAATAAAAGAAATATTGATGTAAAAATGTAAGTTTAAATAAGTGAACATACTGAAGGAATATCGGATGTTTCTTGTAAGTTTTTCAGGAAAAATAGCAGCACTTCGACGTATTTAGAGTAGCTGTCTTCTTTTGTAAAGGAAATTGCAGAGAACATGACATCTGCAACGTAAGTGCATGAAACACTCTATGCAAAGTGCTTTATAAGCTGGATACACCTTAATGAACGTGAACTTTCAACCGAAGATATTTGCATTCGAAACTTGTAAGACTTAGCAGCTCCGCGTTAAATTTCATAACGAAGAGTGTTTTTCCCATTCATTAAAACATCCATTACTAATTCAGTTCAACGTAATTAAATTCTTCCTCTCTCAAACGAAGATTCTTTTTACGTTTCCTAAGAATTAACTATTTACTAACGGTTTAATCTACTTTGTGCGCTCTCTTGTTTTTTTCGAGGGTAGCTTAATAAAAGGGCCAAATTGCCTTTTCTTCTCTTGGAATTAATAGAGAAACGTCCAAAGTTGTTTTTTTCACTCTAAAAAGGACGTTCTGGCCTTCATAAGTCTTGGAGTTTGAAATTGAATTGCGATAGTTTTATGTTGTCCTTAATCGAGTTTCTCCTTAAAGTTGCTGCGATCATGGCAAGTTGCAAAAGTCGCGCAGATATGAAATTGAATTTAAGCTGTAGTTAATTCAATTTTTGCTTCGCCCTTCGTTTTATGCTACAGGCATAAACTTTGGATTTTGTTTTTTTTTTACCTTCGAGTCCTGCGAATGCGTCCTCATCGATGTACACGATGCTGTTACCATCCATTTCGAGCGAATTGAGGAGGCTGAGATGCGAGAAGACTCTGGATGGAACCTCGGTCAATTTGTTGTGGGCCAAGCCGAGGGAATCCAAGTTCCTGAGACCTAGAGGAAATGAGATTTAGATATTAGATGCCAAAACCATACGCGCTGTTGCGCCAAGTTCGAGAATTGCGAACAGCTCATGAAGGAGGAGGAGGAGACGGCTGCAATTTGCATATTCCAACAATGGCCCTTAAGCTTTACGGGGCCGACACGCCGGAGCTCCGAAAGGGCCTTAATCCGCGCAGCTTAATGATTCTAATTATATCCGCGACGGCCGCTGCACACCACTTGCGCAATTAACAGTTTTCTTTGGTTTCCTCTTGCTTCGTCCAATTAAACACACAACGTAAATAATTTGTACAGGAATATCTTCCAAAGTTTATGCACTTTATCAAATTCCAATTACAATATTTATTATAATTAACAATTATAAGTTTTATTTACTCTAGTTAAGAATTGTTAAAAAAGCTACAAATTATTTCTTAGTATTGTATTTTCGTTATACATAATTCATACGACGCGAAAAGTTTCCAAGTTTCCTTCTTCTCTCTCTCTACCTTTTCTTTTTTTTATTATTAATGATTTTGCAAATTGCGAAGTTTCTAAAGCGTCCCCCGTTTGTCTAGGGGATGACAAAAGTTTAAATGAGTTCTTTCTCTCCTAATTCGTGCTGACACAAAAGCTGATGGTTCCATTTCGGTAAACGTGAAAAGCGTTTCCGGAACACATATTTCCTTTTTTCCGTTTCCTTTTCCAAACACACATGAACTTGAATAAAGAAAAAACAAGTTGAGTAAGAATAGAAAGAAAATCAATAATTACATAATTCAGCAAGAAAAATATGTAAATATTATTCATTTAAACAAAGATTTGCATTCTTTTATGAAACATAGATTTAAAAAAAAGTTTAGTAAATCAACAAAGAAATATTTTTTTGTAAAATAAAAACTTATTACGAAAAGGCAAAAACTGATGTAAAATTCATATATTATAGATGATTTTCAGAGAATGAAAGAAAAAAATCGTTATGTTAATCATCATTAAATCTATTGGAAAAGAAACCCTTAATAAATTATTTAATAATGAGTATTATTATCGAAAATATTCATTTATGTTTGTTTTTTTTTTCTCTCTCACAGGTTATAACTGGTAATTTTCATTTATCATGCAATGTTTATAAATATTTTATGAAGATGTTAACGTACATTAGCATTAACGATTATTATTATGCAGGTAGCATTATGCTTTAGTTCATTTTGTGATATTTCCTTTAATATTTTAGTGTTTTTCAGTTCAATGAAGCAAATGTTATAGATGTTTGGAATACAAAGAGAAGGCACATGAACTTGAATAAAGAAAACAAGTTGAGTAAGAATAGAAAGAAAATCAATAATTACATAATTCAGCAAGAAAAAATTGTAAATATTATTCATTTAAACAAAGATTTGCATTCTTTTATGAAACAACAAAAAAATATTTTTTTGTAAAATAAAAACTTATTACGAAAAGGCAACAAAGAGAAAACGTAAATATGTTGAATATTTTGTAAAATTCATATGTTATAAATGATTTAGAGAGAATGAAAAAAAAAATCGTTATGTTAATCATCATTAAATCTATTGGAAAAGAAACTCTTTATAAATTATTTAATAATGAGTATTATTATCGAAAATATTCATTTATGTTTGTTTTTTTTTTCTCTCTCTCATTTATTATGCAATGTTTATAAATATTTTATGAAGATGTTAACGTACATTAGCATTAACGATTATTATTATGCAGGTCGCATTAAGGTTTAATTCATTTTGTGATATTTCCTTTAATATTTTAGTGTTTTTCAGTTCAATGAAGCAGATGTTATAGATGTTTGGAATACAAAGAAAATGCAGTGAAATATTGAGATCTGTACAACGTATGCATTTATGATGTAGAGGAAAGGTTGTTCAAATATTCATGCGAATGGATGGAAGGATTGGCTTGAAGCTTGGATATAAAGCAGCTCGATTTCGTATTCTTAATATCCTTTACATTGTGGTGTTTTATCATCCAAAATGGGACTACTTGAGTTATTATTCATTGGGAAATCGAGCGAAGATGAATTGTTGTTTTACTCAACGAATATTTCATAATTTTATGTAAATTTACCTTCGAAGTCGCCTTCTCTGATTTCGGTCAAACGATTCTCCTGCATCTCGAGTTTCTTCAGAGTGTCCAAGATGGAAAGCGCCTTTTGCGGTACAGATGTAAGTCCGTTGCCTCCTAAATTCAATCTCTTCAGTTTCCTGAAATATACACAAAAAAAATAGTGTTAGAATGTATGAAAAGATGTACGAGTTTTTATTTATTACTTTTCCAAGCCGGTGAATGCTTCTGCGTCGATCGAAGTGATCTTGTTCTCGTATAGAGTGAGTATTTCTAACGTGTCCAAGCCTTCGAACGCTTTCGCATGCAAACTTCCGATCTTGTTGTGGTTCATGTTCAGGATGAGGAGCTGATGTAGGTTCTTGTAGGCCGCCGATGGTACCGAAGTCAGACTGTTCTGCGAGACGTCCAGTTGCGTAAGCATTTTACCTGTTGAAGCATAATTAATGGTTAGATCGATGATTCCAGTATTGGGGATGGTTACCGATGGAGCTTAGAGATGCCTCCTCCACAACGGACAAGCTGCTGTTGTGGATGGTCAAATGGCGGATGTCGAGTCCTAAGAAGACGAAACCCGGCAGCTTACGGAGGTTGTTGTGCCGTAATTTAAGGTAGAAAATGACCAGGGACTTCCCCTTCAGCACTCCCATCGCGTTCGAGATGTGCTGCTGATCCGTGAACTCGCACAGTATATCCAGGCCATTCTTCTTCACGGAACATTGGCACGGAGATATCTCCCCCCTCGGTGGACATTGCTGCTGAACCTGGGAACGACCAAGTTAATGGCACAAATTATTCTCCAAACCTAATACATTTTCTTTTTCTGCACTTTCATTCTTTTTTTTTCTTCTTCTTCTCTTCTATTAGGTGATTTATACCAGAAACTCTCCCCTAACTTTATAAATTAGATTATTTCTCTCCCCTTACGAGCAAAATACAAAAAAAAAACAGTGATAAATAGAGTTGTAATCTTATTCGTTACGTAAAGTTCACTTTTGGTCAACGTGTGTTTTTGCGGGGGTGGACCTAATTCCAGACGCAACACCCTTGTTGTATACATTTCCAACCATCCCTTCCGAAAATGTATAACTCACTTGCAAATCCCGTCGATTCGGCTAAGCTTTAACTTGTCGATTCAGGAACGCCCGACTCCACCGATAAATCAAACCACCTCAACGTTTCCGCATCCCATCCAATCCACAAATAAACCCCCTCATCCCACCAACCCTTGCCAAATGTAAATTCCGTTTGAACAACAGATTTCCAAACTGTACCCTACTTTAACTTTAACGCGGATAGACGAAAGCGCATTTCAAAAGCCAACTTCCATTATTATATAATGGAATCCATAAATATTTTACCAATAAATTGAAAAAAACTGCATTATTTTCATGTCTTCACGTTTCATTTAACTATTTGATAATTAAGAAAACTATGACCTTTCCAATAAGCCAAATATCAGATTTCTTTTCATTACTAAATTCCTTTAATTAGCAATTAAAAGTGAGGGAATGACTTTAATAATAATTATAAATAAATAGAATCCTACTATCATAAAGCTGCATTAAAGCTCTTAGATTATATAATTTTACAAATAAATTGAAAAAAACTGCATTATTTTCATGTCTTTACGTTTCATTTAACTATTTGATAATTAAGAAAACTATGACCTTTCCAATAAGCCAAATATCAGATTTATGTTCATTACTGCATTTCTTTAATTAACAATTAAAAGTGAGGGAATGACTTAAATAATAATTATAAATAAATAGAATCCTACTATCATAAAGCTGAATTAAAGCCCTTAGATTATATAATTTAACGAACAATCTTATTGTCTCTATCTTGACTCCACTTTGGGTTTAAGTGTTTCTCCAGAAAAAGGTCGTTCCCGCTGAGAGGGATAAGAATAAGTCATAACGGCCTTAAACGACGTTAATTTTAATTACCACACTTTTATGGCACTCCTGGTTTCCAACCTTTGTTAACTATATGTACGTTTTCCAGGATTATATCCATTTCCCTGGTACTTAGAACAGCTTCACGAAATACTCGAGTCCACTCTGAATTTAACCTGTCTTTTTCACTTAATTTATTTACACCTTTATTACCTCAAACATGATCTAACAGTTTCAGGTTTTCAGTTTTTTTTTATATAACTATAATCTAGTTAAGGATAAATTACTTGCAGATTACTGAATAAAACATGAATAAACATATTATATTATATTTACAGGAAACTCAATTATAAAGTAATTTGCGTTCGAAATTTTCTTGGATCGAAACGGTGTTTACGGTTTACTTATTTATTTTTTATAGCTATTACGAAGCTGTCGCATCGGGAAAGTCAGCAAATTGACAACCGGAAGCTTCCATCCGATCAATATTTATTTCCTCCCTCTGCGCTTCAAAATCATCTTCGATTTTTACGTTCAACGACTCGTGATCATCTTCAACTCAATTTTGTTACAATCTTATGATTTTTTTTTTATAAAATTATATATAAATCTAATTTTCAGTTATGAAACACACATAAAATGAAAGAAATTCATCAAAAGCCAAATCATTTCTATGTAGAAACGTAATCAGTTTTTTCTCTGCACGAAATCTATTATTACTAGTTTTGTTCAGTTTGATTCCAGATAATAAACTCAACTACAATACTTCTGTTCTCGAAACAACAGTTAATTTCAGTTATTAGTACTACTTATTTATTTCTTTTATTCACAAACCAGGCAAACCTTACGTAATGATCGAGAAGAGCAATTTTTCCATGCGTGTTTGCAGTTTTCTTTCCAACTGTTTCCTTGTAAATACGCATTTGTTGTGTGCTCGCACGACCTTTCAGAGTTTCAAATCTTTTGTGCTATTATAGAACATGACAGGTTTAACGAGAAAATCAATGCCACACAGTCAGGCAGCGTTTTCCACGTGACCTTTTTCTTCCTACTCTTCGCACGATTTCCGAACATCAATTAAAACCCGAGGCAAATTAATTATTGATTTGCGTAATCTTTCATCCATACACCAAAGAAAAAAAAAACGAAACGAAAATGGAAAGCGGTTTTTCCGGGTTTTTTTTTTTCGATAAGCGAAGCCTGGAAAAGATTGATGTGGGTCTGAAATTAATTATCGTGTAGTTGGTTACGTGCGTGTGCACAGAGAGTTTCGGTGCCTTTTCATTACGCGTTTGTCCGAACGAATCAATACTATGATCATCATCGTATCCAAAGGTTCATCCCGTTTTACTCTCTCATCAGTCCGGATTAATGACACTGTTGTTTGATGTACGTAAAGCCCAAGGGATGAGCTAAAAAATCTTCGCGTTTGGGTATTTCCAAACTTAAATTAACTTGCCATACCCTTATCACATTCATATCTCTAATAATAATCCATGGATTATCCAAATTGAATATATTACAGATTTTAGTTAGTTTCCTTCTATATAATAGTTAATATTTCAACATTATTAAATAAAAATAACTGAAAAAATCGTATCAAAACCAATGATTTAGAAAACTCTTTCCTAACAGATGAAAGTTTAGGATGATTCAATTGGGAAAAAATTAAATTACACTGTGATAGTTTTCTAATAAATTCATCATAATAATCGATTGAAAAGTAGTTGTGGTTTCGAAATTGACACATTCATCATTTACGCGTTTCAGTATTCCTCCTGTAAACCTCGTGTTGTTTTTCGATGTAATTCAATAGTGCGAAACTGGATATTTGTATATTTGATGAACCGAATGCATTCGCATGATGAAACATTTGATGTGGTAGTCGCATTCATTCGATGAAAGTGGACACGCAAATTGTCGATTCCGCCAGCAATTCGCAAATATAATTCAAATAAAAGCAAACCTATACAATTTCACTCAACATGCATATAATGTTCGTTAAATAAACATTAATTAAATGTAGTTTTTTATTATTTTTTGATCATTTATTTACAATTATTCTAGTACATTAAGTAATGATTCAAAAATTTCATTTAAATTTAAAAAAAAAAGTTTTCAAATTATTCAAAAAAAGACTTCTTTCTTTCGTAAAAGATAAATAATTATGTGATTCAAACATATTTAATTTCTCATTATTATATAATTTCTTTATCTAAATTTGCACAGTTTTTTTTATATTTAATTATGAAAAATCATGGATATACTTAAAACTTTTTGGATTTATCTTTAAGCCTTTTACTACATGTAAGCATGTATTTCTTTCTTTCATATTATTTTGTTGCAAGCATAAAATCTTCCATAAAAAAAAACATTCTCCCGTATATACCAAAAGCGTAACGGGAATAACGGCGTCTGCAATTCGCTACGAAATTGTTGTCCACGTCCAACAATCTCCATTTCATTTATTGCCGGAGATGCACGGAGTCGTAACAATCTGTTTTTTTTTTATTCAACCCTTGCGTAAATATTTTATATAAATTCTACATTGATTCACAGAAACGACATCTCGTAAAGCTCCGAACTGCCCGGCAACAAGAAGCAAAAGAAAACATTCGTCTATACACAACAATTGTTGCACGCTGCTATTGTTGATTCGTTGAGTTCACAGCTCTGTTTAATGCAAGTACGAATAATGAAGCAATCTTTAAAGTATTAACCAAAAGTGTCACAGATTTTGTACAAAAAGATATAAAATATTTAAGTTTTTCAAATTGTTCAATGATCCAAATCTAATGATTTGTAAATTATGTTTATGCTAAAACTAATATATTTTAAACCGTAAGTACTACAATGGGTCAATGTGACCCATTTGATGTTTGCTTGATTAATTATGAGGGTTAACCTTATTGTTTTTCTAGTATTTTCGAATGCACTTGGCAAAGTAGTCGAGACAAGAGGTACTTATGTTATTGTAGAGTGTATTTAAGGTCAAAATGACCCGTCTATAGCAAATTCGACCTTGAAATATCATTAATATTGGGATTTCAAAGTGGAATTACTTTGGTTTCACATGTATTAAATCAGTAATTCTGATATCCAGTATGTGCCACACTAATATTTAATAAACGGGTCATTTTGACCCATTATATAATATTCCATACGTATTGATTGACGAATCTATACCATCGTCATCATCGAATCCAAAGGATCATCCCGTTTTACTCTCTCATCAGTCCGGATTAATGACACTGTTGTTTGATGTACGTAAAGCCCAAGGGATGATCTAAAAAATCTTCGAGTTTGGGTATTTCCAAACTGAAATTAACTTGCCATACCCTTATTAGATTCATCTCTCTAATAAAACACACAGCTGGATTATCCTAATTGAATATATTACTTCATACAAATTTTAGTTAGTTTCCTTCAAAATATTAGTTAATATTTCAACATTATTAAATCGTATCAAAACCAATGTTAATTTTATCTTTCTGAAAAGATGATTTACAAAACTCTTTCCTAACTGATGAAATTTTAGGATGATTCAATTGGAAAAATAAAGTATTTCAAATTATTCAATGATCCAAATCCAACGATTTGTAAATTATATTAATAGAAATTCAAAAAATTAATATAATGCAAGCGTTTGTGTTAAAACTAATATATTTTAAATCGTAAGTACTACAATGGGTCAAAGTGACCCATTTGATGTTTGCTTGATTAATTGTGAGTGTTAACCTTATTGTTATTCTAGTGTTTTCGAATGCACTTGGCAAAGTAGTCGAGACAAGAAGTACTTATTTTATTGTAGAGTGTATTTAAGGTCAAAATGACCCATGTATAGCAAATACAATCTTGAAATGTCATTAATATTGGGAATAGAAAATGGAATTACTTTAGTTTCACATGTACCAAATCGGAGAAAATCAGTAATTCTGATATCCAGTTTGTACCACACTAATATTTAACAAACGGGTCATTTTGACCCATTATATTCATTATATAATATTCCATACGTATTGATTGAGTAGGTAATAAAGAAGGTGATGATGATTGAATCGATACAATAACACTTGTAACATTAATAAATTGCCGATGCTTTCGTTTGATCGATTTATCATTAATCATACTCATACGTAATCCTTTGTCACCTGCACGATGATGCACAGTTCTAATTCGGATTACGTGGCTCGCATGTAACCGAAAAAAAAGAGTAAATAAATACACGCCAGACATGGAAATCCCCGAAGAGTCGCAGGATATAAATTGCTCGGAGACTCGAACGCTGTTTACTTAATTTCCCGGTCAGCGACATTCTTTTCGCGATTGCATAACGTTCGTTTTTTCTCTCTTTATTTGCTAAACAGTATTAAGCGGTAAATCACAAGCAAACATGACTTTATTCATGGCTCCGATAAATCGCGAAATGTTACAGAACAAACGTTAAAGTTTTTGAAGTAATTTATTATTATATATATAAAAGTTAGTTGGAGTTAGTTTTTAAAAAGGAGATAATTTCGCATACTTTTAACGACGCCAAACGCATTAGTCAGGTTTTCTTTAATGATCGGTATAATAAATATTGCATTACGACACTCGTGAAAGTTAGTGTTAAAATTTTTAAATAATAATCGTGCGTTAAAATTACGAACATTAACACTAAACTTATATATGTGGAATAATATTTTAACGAGATAATTACGTTTGTTCAAATTACATCATAGAAAAGTATTAAAGATAAAAAAAAACAAACTTTTAATGCTTAATATTACATATTTTTTTGCATTTATATAAAATTGAAGTTTTAGAATATTTAAACAATTGTTAAAGTTAACAATATTTATTGAAATTTATATGTAAATGAAATGAAATAATAAATTTTATTAAAGATAATTAAATTATTTTAATTAGTTTCAACGAAATTGTCATTTGCAAGGTTTTATTCTAGTTCATTTTGTTTAAGTAAATAATGTATGTTGATGTTTCGTGGAATTAAGAGCTTTTCTCTTATTTAGGTCAGTATAAATGACGTCCATTTATCACACCCTGCTGCAAAATGAATCCTCCTGAGTTACATCCACAGGTTTTCAGAACGTTTCAGAATTACCTTCATTCTTTATTTACAATAAATAAATGTTCTAATCTTCTTAAATTCAGTTGAAAAAACAATAGACTTGTAAATCATATTGTTAATTAATTGATTAAGTTAATTTTATAATCAAGTTAAGTAAAATAATAATCAATAAACAATTTCAGGAAGATTTACTAGAATTTGTATTATTAAAGTTCCCAAATTTCACACTTATCGAAATACGTTTTAAGTTTATATTTTGTTTAGTGATGGGGTACATGTTGGCATTTTACTGAAAAATCAAGCGTTAGCTACTTTTGTATTAGTTAAATACTACAAAATTTAACATGATTTGTAAATAATTCAAGTATAAAGTTAATATTTTTCAAACTACAAAAACATGTTGTATAAATGAAGAAGTTGTTGGTTTCTTACCTCGCACGTGGCCAGAGCGCACAGCCCAGCCAACACAGCCCACGCCCATCTGACCACCCGCACTCTGGCCATGCTCTCTGGGTCTTTGGCCTCGGGCTATGCCATCACACCAATCCGTCTTTTCAATCTGAAAATCAAGAGAAAAGATATAAAGAAACATGAAACGAAATTTCAGAAATGCGAAGCTGAGGAAACCTTGTTCCTCGGTAAGGACATATCCGTTACATTTATAAAATTAAATTTTCTTATCCATCTTCACTACTTCTACTGCTTCTGCTGCTGCATGACGAAACACAATTTTCTTTTATTCGATTCCTCCTCACGAAAATTGAATCGCCTACATCCTAGACACGAATATCATCCCAACTCAACCTTATTCAATATAAAACATTCACATCCTTCATCAAAAATTACTACAAAAAGAATCCACATTCAGAAAAATGTTACTATCATCAAAAAATATTCTTAGTAAGAAAAGTTTTTTTTTTTAAATTAAAGTAAATTCGTAATTATTTCAATGTTTGTTTATAAAATCTATATAAAATTTGACTAACATAAGAAAAAACGTATTATTTAAAAAATAACATGAAAATACAGCAGATTTACTTAATTTCACGATGAAAAATAAACAAAAATGTGTTTGCTACAAGATGATTGTGTTGGTTTTGTAAACTTCTTTTTGCTCCGGTTTTTGGTTTGGTGGCCTCAGGGGTTGAAACATAATTAGGGTGGATCCATTACGTTTCAATATTTAATGCGAAGGACCTCCGGTCGATGGCATTTTGCGACGCGCGTAAATATTGTATGGTTTCATTAAAAATTGAATCTGGCATTAACGGCGCATTACTTTGATTAACTCCAACGCTGATCTATTTTAGATTATGTTTAAGTACACGATAAATCATCGAGAATTTTGCTAATAGCAAACCCACACGAAATATTCAATATATACTATTTATAGATTTAAGTTATCCTTTTATAACAGAGTCTTAAGTAAATTAGATTACTTTCTTAATCGATTTTATCTAATTTCCTAATTAAATCAATGCATGCCATAAAATTATATCTAATTATTACAGATAATTAATCTGTAATTAAACAAAATGTGATTGATTTGTATAAAAATGATTATGTTACATAATTTTTTGTTACATATTAAACCGAGGTGAAATCAGAAGTGAAATATGTATAATGATTAATATCAGATTACGAATTGTGTCTGAATTCACCTGAATATTGCCTTCCTCGAAAACAGAGATAAACATCGAAATACCAGTTGTATTTTATGGTAAAGTGAGTGGAAAAAATAATATCTACATATGCACGTTCCCACACAAATCATGATACAGCCATTGTCGTAATCAAAGTACTCCAAACTCGTGTAATTCCTATCATACACAAACATTTTTTTTCTATTGTATTGAATTATATAACATGCACATCACTGTCGTTTCATGTGGGTGAATTTGTACAATATATTTACGTATAAAGGATGTTTTTTATATAACGAAATAAATGAGTTCATTTTTTATTTGTTATATAACAACAATATTTTGTTGCATATATGAAAACACGTAGAAAATGAAATTATTCATAGCAAAATATCAATTGTTGTAGTATTGGCCAATTTATATAAAAAATAATGATTTATTTGTATGCACATTTCATTTAATTACTCGATAAACAGTAAAATTCAATAGATCAATGATTGAGTAAATCAAAGATAAAACTATGACCTTTTTAATAAATATATTAAGACTTTTGTAGTGTTTCCAGATTTCTTGTAATAAACTTTTAAATATTTTTCAATCACTTATTTTATTTTCCATAATAATTCAAAAACTAATAATACTTTTGTTGTTATTTTATTATTGCATTATAAAGAGTATAAAATTAAGCAACTAATGATGATTAATACGTTTCAAAATGTTCAATAATTATTTAAATATTAATAATTTTTTTTTAGTATAATTTTTCAATTTATTTTCATCTTGTGTTAATAATAATTGGTATTTTTATACCAATTATTAGATAATAAGTAAATAATGTTTTTTTATGAGAAATTGAATCAATTTTGGAAAGTTTGGATCAACAATTTCAATTTTCGCAGAAAGTAAATCGTGTTTTTATTGCGCTCTAAATTTTGGAAATTGTAATAATAATAATAATAACAACGTTCGCATCCATCTATATTCATGCATGCACGGGATGGGTTTAACTGTTTTGCGAAATGAACGTTTCGGCGTCAGTTTTCATTGGAAATTTCAGATGAACGATCGCAATCAATCGTCAAGGGATATTTCGCGCATTTGGAAATTGTGCGCGAAAATCCTTATGCATCATTTTCCATGCTTATCAACTCTCTCTCTCTCTTGCAAACCCATCCCGAAATCGGCTTCGCCCATCGGCAAAACACATAAATTTCAACGGCGTGTCCATTATTAAGTTCGCAAAGTGTAGACCATTAATTCGAAATGCGAACGCGAAACCCATTTCAGTTTCATCTACAACCCCCAACCCTCTTGCCATACTCTATTTTCTTGTTTTTTTTTGTTTAGTTTTGTTACACGCTCGCCCTTGCAAAATCCATTAATCACCCTCAGCTCAAAAAAAAAAGAAACGAACAAATATCAACTTCGGACAAAAACATTCATATGCATCAGTTTTAGTACAATTGTTGTGAAATGTAAAAAAAAAAGTTTCGATGTAATGACATTGATACTTGTCCAATTACTTGACAAGTACTAAAGATGTATTTACATTATACCAATTACCCAATTATTATATGTTTTTTGCACTTATTTCATAGTATTTCTATGGTATTGAAATTAGAAATTCCATAAAATTTATGTAAGATTTCTAAGATATTTCTATGTAAATTTGAAGATGTTTATGTAAATTTCTAAAAATATGTTTGCACATTTGAGGAGAAAACAATTTATTTCACTATTCTCGAAAAACATCAGTTTTAGTACAATTGTTGTGTAATGTAATTTTTTAAGTTTCGATGCAATGACATTAATACTTGTCCAATTACTTGACAAGTACTAAAGATGTATTTACATTATACCAATTACCCAATTATTATATGTTTTTTGCACTTATTTCATAGTATTTGTATGGTATTGAAATTAGAAATTCCATAAAATTTATGTAAGATTTCTAAGATATTTCTATGTAAATTTCTAAAAATATGTTTGCTATATTTGAGGAGAAAACAATTTATTTCACTATTCTCGAAAAACGATAAATTCTCATGTTGCGGTAAAGTAAGTTAATACAGGCGAAAGACATATGAACTACGTGTTTGGAAAGCTGAGGTAAGGGATGAAATTGTAGGCAATATATTATCGTACAGTCCGCAATTGTGGAAATTGAAACTGGAGAGAGTTCCAATAACAAAGAAAAAAGCTCTTGGGATCTCAACGAAAGAGGTTTGGATCTAAGAGAGCGAAAAAAAGAATATAAAGTGAAAGTGACAGTGAAAACGGTGCAGAGATTCTCCAACGAAGCGTGGAATGAGAGGATAATGCAGGAAAGAAAAAAAGGGAGAAAATTAGGTTATAGGGTAAAATGTTAGCGACGGAAAAATCAAAGGAAAGAAAAACAGTTTCAAACGAAAAATTATTAACTCAAATTATATAAAATAATTACATAAAGTGATGTAGATTTTATGACTTTATGACTATAAAAATTTGTATATTTTATTATGATTAAATCTATGAAACTTACCAATTTTTATTAGAATTATTATGTAACTTTATAACTAATCAAATGCAATAAATTATGTAATTATTTACGAAATAAAAAGATAAATCTACGCGGTTAACAAATCCAATTAAAAAAAAAAAACTGTGTATATTTTAATTAACGATTCGCACTTTGCAGTAATTGGAATTGTTTAATTGAAAATTTCGAATGAAACTTTTCGGATGTAATTTTGGTCAAACCGAAGCGAAACGAGAATCAGACTGGAATAAATAAATAAATACATGATTAGTTTCATTTATAAAAAAAAAATGTATTCACAGTAAACAAGTCTGATGTCATCATTAAATTCGTATAATAAATTACATGTTTGTGTGCATCAACACAACGACGTGAAATTATTATTGAATACTTCTTTTATCTGTTCGCTCGTTGCATAAGAAACACTGTTTATCATTTGTAATTATGTAAACAAATTTATTTTTAATGTGTATACAAATTAAAATAGTTGTTTATTAAGTCAATAATTAATGTTTTCATTGGCTCATATTTATAGACAAATATTTGTTAAATAAATTATATATTTTTTGTTTCTAGCTGTGAAATTTAATGCAATTTGCAGCCTCGAACGTAATTCATTACATTTCTCTTCGCCTATCAAATCAATGTCAATTTACCACGTTGAAACCGGTGAAATTGGAACATGTGAGTAATTAATGTATGGAGAATCCAATGTGCGGAAATCAGTGCAAATTTAAGACGAATTTCCGTTTTATTCTCATCGATAATCGAAGTTTCATTTAATCTAAATTTTGTATGAAGATAATAAAGTTTATTATTACATAATTAGATTTTGTTTCAGTATATAATTAAAGTAATATTTTAATTGGAGTAATATTTATAAATTGGAGTAAAACTTAATTAATTTAATTGCAAAAAAACGCTGTAATAAATTCTTGTTTTTTTGTTGTTCTGTTGTAATTGCAAATGCAAGCTTCGCCTATTTTTTTGGATGCACGTCGGGAATACCTGAGGATGAAGCGCAATAAATTCCGAGTGGGTTGATTAATTTGCAAGAGTGACTCGAAACGTGTGCAATAAATTAAGAATTCCGAGCGCGTCAAGAGAAAAGTGCAGCGAAAATGTGCTGAAGTTGAAAAATATAGAAGGAGAATCTGTTTTAAAAATCCGAAGGTGGCTGGGAACAAGCGCTCAACTAGGGATTAAGGAGGAATGTAAATAACGATAGAGATCACGTTTTGTTGGGGGAGGGATGAGGATGAAAGAGAAAGAAAGGAGAGGAATCAATACTTTGATGAGAGAGCTGAATTTACTTTGCGAATTACAAAAGTATATTTAACGTTATATAAAAAAGAACTGGAGGATTCATTCATGAAAATAACGAAGAAAAACATGTTTGTCTTTCAGATAATTGAATAAATTTCGCGGAGCGAAATAACAAGGGTAATTATAACTGAATTCTTTCTACTTTATGAATAGAAATGAAATCTTTTTGAATAGAAACTAACATTGTAGATTGATTCAATTTATTGAATTAACTCAATTAATTGAATTGCTGGAGTTCTCCAATTAGAAAAGGATGTTTCAAGTAATAAGGGTTGTTCAAACTTTTTTTTTTAACTATCTCATTATGAACACGATCGGTACGGTAATTTGAATCGTCTAGTTTGTTTGGGTTTTTCTCTCTCTCTCTCTATCTTTGATGTAACGACCGGAAAGTTTTCACATTACAATTTTTTTTTTTCAAATCAATATACATTAAGGTTTTACTTTACCATTTTAACATTTGCTGTATGGAATTAATTAATTAAATATTAAATATTTGTATACATTATACAAATGTATTGAAGAGTACAAATTATTAATAATATCCAGAATTAGTACATGAAAATCAATAGTTTATCAATTATATACATATACTTAAATACGCATATTTCTCATTATATATTTAAAAGTACGACTATCGACAAATTTTCGTTTCGACGAATTTCTCAATTGGGAAATTTTTCTCATCAGCCAAGACGATATTTGGTAATTGGCTGCGTTCGTGCAAGCGCATCGGTGAGTCATCACTTTGAGTTCGATTTGGAGTATTTGTCGCGGATTTCATTTCATGCCTTAAGTTTCCGAACAACTTCTACCACAGATTTAGTTTTCTTCCGATCTAGCATGTATCGATATATTACTGTGGTTTCTTCAGTTTGGCTGTAATTCGTGTTCAAAATTAAAAAAATGCTCGAAAAAGCAGTGTTTTTA